>NW_014036697.1:0-2953 GCF_001186125.1 Sphaeroforma arctica JP610 | reverse complement strand
ATGTATGTATGTATGTATATGTATATGTATATATATATATATGAATATACATAAATATATATATATATACATACATACATACATACATATATATATAGATATATATATAAATATATAAATATATATACATTTATGCACATATATATATATATATATATACATATACATATATATATGAATGAAATATATATATACAGATATATATAAATATATATATAAATTATATTTATATATATATAAATTACATATATATATATACGTAGTAGGTATATATATATATATACGTACACAAATACACATAAACATAAATACATACATATACGTATGCATGTATACATATATATATGTATATATACATACATACATACATACATGCATGCATACATACATACATACATACATACATACAAACATACACAGATACATACATATACATACATACATACATATATATATATAAATATATATATATATATATATATATATATGATTATAGTTTAATCTTTCATTATTATATTCGTATTTATATAATTTAACGTTCATTATTATGTATATATATATAACTATAATTCAATTTTTCATTGGATACAGTTCAATACATCAAATGTGTTGGGCTCGTGATACATGTTTATGCACACATAGCAGGCGTCGTGAAACACTTTCCCGCACAGATGTGGAAATTGATATCAAAACGGTATAACCGGTAAACTAGTATGAAAGGTTACGTACCAGAATGGCCATGTGTTTGCAGAGACCACATTTTTTCGCATCAGGACTGTTAAGATTGCTTCGGATCCAAACCGACATTTCCATATGCGAACGTGCACCCAGGATGAGATTCAGCCTGATACATACAATCATTCAGGAGAGTAAGAACAAATAGGAGACTAGATGTATGGTGGTCCGCGATCAGCTGTGACGTGTGAAGCTATGGTATATGTCCCCAATGCCTAGAAGCCAAATTACTTAGTGTTTTAGGATGAAATTCTTCAGTGCCGATAGTATACAGATGTTTGCAATTTAAGTATAGAAATGAGACAGATGAATACTCCTATCAAGGATCAGAACAAATATGTATAGCACAACCTATTTGCAAGTAAACAATGAATATTGAAGGTCTCGGGTGGAGGGACATTGTCCGCTGCGGGCTACGAAATTCGGAGTATACGTGTAGGTAAGAGCGCGTATGGACCATTCTGGCGCAAACTGTCACAATGCATCAATATACCACATACAACTGATACGAAACTTTGTCTTCCAGCCTTAAGTTTCGCATCACCTGTTGTCACTGTGCACTTTCACCACTTCCACCGATAAAACTTCCGTCATCACTCACTAAACACAGCTGGTTATGATCACCCATACACAGAATAGAGCATATGCGATACCATCCCCACTTTTACGCATACACACCCGCATACCACTTGCAGCCACATCCATTCACACCCACTCACTTATCATCCTTCTCCAGCCAGGCGTGTTTGAGCAAGTACATAATGGTATCCTCCATCTCGGACTTGGTGGCGAACTTTCTTTCCAGTGTGTCACCTTTCCTGAGCACTTCGAGAGTGGTGGTCTTGCCCTCATCGGAGTTGATAATCATAGCCAACTGTGTTTAGTGTTGGGGTTGACGGAAGTTTTATCGGTTAAAGTGGTAAGGGTGCACAGTGACAACAGGTGATGCTAAACTTACGGCTGGAAGGCAAAGTTTAGTAGCAGTGTGTATAGGAAGTTACTGAGAATCAATTAGAATACTAACGTGCAGTACAGTCCACAAGGCAGTATAGCGAACTCATGCACACACAAGTAAATCCACTCACGGGTACGCACTGATAAGTCTCCAATACGCATCTTGGTGAGGTGCATACACGCAAACAGCGGTACCATCACTACGACCTGGCCACTGGCCACGTACGGTTTAAGTGAGAATCAAGCCCAAGTGCTAGCACTGTCCGTCATAAGGCACACTAAGAAGGCGTTCGGAAACAGGGGTCAAGAGGAAGTGGGATTGGGTTAAGCAGAGGAAATGGCAGGAAAGCAGCAGCAGCAGCAGCTTGTGTGCAGAGATGCACGTGCTTGCTAAGAGTGTGTGCTCGTGACGGACGAAGGGGTGCACCGGGCTCTGACCGTGACACTTCCATGTACGTATGAACTTTTGAGAACATATACTCCACGGAGAATTTCTAACACTACGTAACAGCACAAATATAGTGAATAAGAGACAGGGGACCAATAACCAGAGATACTTAACGCACACAGAATGATGAAACCAAGCTGCAGAATTTATTTAACTAACCAAATTGCCGGTATACTCCACTTACAATGACAGTGTACAGCTCCACCTGTCTCGGTTGCAATCGGGCTGCTAAACCCGATATTGGATCGTGATGGTCGTTCACCAGAGCATAGTACTGTCGGCCTGTGCTCTCACACATGTGTTTGGCTATCTTTAAGTTCAATGATTCCAACGATTTGTTGCAGTGGGCAACCATCGTCTCGCGCTCGTAAATTGCTACGGGAAGAGTTGCAGCAATACATATGAGCACTATTTTAAGGGATGTAGATTTAAGCATACAGAATGTGTACAGATAATTCAATTCGATCGAATCTAAGCTTTGAATCTGGATTGACACGTAGTCGCAATTTTACACGACAAGTGTGATTCACAGAATCTGACAAATTCAGTCGTATAAGGATAAGCTACTCACGGCAGTATAAAAAAACATAGGCGCAGCTAACTGCATATAAGTATAAGAATAAAGACATTCGACCGATAAAAACCTGTGCGAATATATTCAGTCACAGACCACCATTAAAATAACAAAACACATAAAATTGTTGTCTACGGCAATAACAAAAACCATGCAGCCTTGCGAAAAAGGCATATATGCTGAGCCCAGAATATTTAACACTTGCGTGTAAGAGAGTATCACGGTCGAAAAACACATATATT
>NW_014036698.1:0-2954 GCF_001186125.1 Sphaeroforma arctica JP610 | reverse complement strand
ATATACATATATGCAATATACAAACATACGTACGTACGTACATACAAACATACGTACGTACGTACATACATACAAACATACGTACATACATACATACGTACACACATACATGCATACATACGTACATATATATATATATAATATATATACATATATATATAATATATATACATATATATATGTATGTATGTATGTATGTATGTATATATATATATATGTCACAAATACTTCTAGCATAGATGAGACGGATTGATCAAAGCAGATGCGCAAATGTGCCATGCAGTCATATATACACACGGGAGAGCCAAGCTTCTTATGAGGCAGATCTGTGTGAGCGAGATAAGTTTACGGTCGGAAACATCTAAGGATACCAAGAATATCAATCATCCGAATCGTAAATATAAATAAAGTATTTTATATTACATTGTATAATTTGTTTAAAAAAAATACACAATCAAAACAAATGCAGTCTACGCAAAATAAACAAGAAGTAAATAAATCTGTTTTATGTAAATACATACATCAGTGAGCGATTTGTTTCATTTGTATGTTTTTATATTAAAAATATACTCGATCAGCGTATGTAGCCTTCTTGTATTTATAATTTAGAAGCCTATGCGATCAGACAAATTCCACTTCAATGTATAATTTAGAAAGCTCTATATGTTGTTTCTCTTAAAAGTTGTTTTGTTTTTGGAGCTCGTTTTCTATTTATAGTATTTTAGTACATATGTACATATTTGGTTTGGTTTTTATTATTTTTCGCATCTACTCCCTACTAAACCAATGTAAATAGTATGTAGGGAAAGAGAGGAAATAATTATTTGCTCTTTTGCAACGAAAAGTTAAAAAGTCAATACCATAAATACATGAATATTTACAATGAATTTACTTATTTACACAAAAATATGTATTGTTTGTGTTTTTAAAAAAATATATAAAATTCAGTCACATACAGATGTTGAGAACATGAGCTTAAAATTGAGCGCCATGTGTACAACTGTAAATACAACTAAAAGTCTAAAAAAAAATACTGTAAAGTTTTAGAAAAGTATCAACAGTGCTCACAGACCATGATCAAGTCCTGAGAGTCTGAGACCCACAATGTCAATCAGTCAATTTTTCACGACTCACGCGTGAGTCACGACTCACGACTCACACGAGAGTCTGTCAGTAAAGTGTCGAAATGACGAGCTAACGGCACCAAAAAAAAACCCCCATATATAGTAATTGTTGTTATTCCAATCACGGCCTTTTGTAGGCAATACAGATTTCTTTTTTCTCGTCACTTGTCGAGAGAGTGTCACAGTTCACAGTTCACAGTTCACACACAGATGTGCAATCAAATAGATACTCTGATGACACAGAGTCACTGCTGCTAGATTCACTCTCGTTTTAGTCTTCTATACAGACATACAGGGTCTGGACTCTGAAGTCTGGCCACTGAAGTCTGGACTACTTCGTCGATTGAAGCAGACGAAGACTAAAGTGTCTCAGATACTCAGGTGATAAAAATAGAAAATCCCATAGTCATTCCAAACCCTCCATTGCTTCAACCGCAATACGGATTGAAAATAGGAAGACTTTTCCACTTTGAGGCTTAAGCAAAGCTTTGGGGCTTAGGCCACAGAACAAATATGGCTGGTCTCGCTTCTTGTTGTGGGCAATATTGGATAGAGGGAAGCTAAGGCCGACGACGGCGGAAGGAGCAATTCTTGAGAAGTGACATTTATAAAAGGAAAACAAATGAAGGGTCTGCGAAGCATTTTAAATATCTTCAGCTTAAGTGTTCAGGACTGCACACTAAGTATCTATGAGCACTCCTCTTTACATTCTATTTGCAGTATGCGCCTTAGTAGCGCTTACTGGTATTTATCTCAAAAGGCGAGTTGAGTCCATTACTGTTGAAGCTATAGCTCGTTACGGGCCGGAAACCGAGTATATTCCAGCGCGCGATAATATGTGGAAGATTGAGGGTGATACAAATAAGTGTATCATTTCGGCAGTCATGGTGGTGGAGAACCTCACTACAGAGACTATGAAAAAAGAGTTCATGGCATCTGTCAATCAAGATCACTACCGTCGCTTTAAACAGCGTTATGTAAGTTACAAGGGTTTGCCATTCTTCATCAAGGACAAAGACTTCGATGTGAATGTTATGATCAGAAGGTGTGACGATGCTAACAAACCGACCAATGAGGCTGAGTTGAACCTATACTTAGGACGTGAATGTTCTTTAGCGATGCCTTTTGATCGCCCCTTATGGAATATCACTGTCATTGAAGACTACCAGAAAAAAAGCGCTGGGGTATCTGAGACCATAGTGTTGTTCAAAATCCATCATACAGTTGGAGATGGGATTTCTCTCGGCACCATGATGTTCAACATATTGAATACTGAACAACAGATGAAGCAGATCGAAGAGAGCAACAGTGACACCATTCTAGAGAAGACACTGGCCGTAAGTGAGAGTTCTTCACAAGTGCAGAAAAAGCCACCTGCGAATCCTTGGTTGGTACATGCAATGACAACTGTCATGTTCATTCCAACGCTTTTACAAATTATCTTCAAACCAAAGGATGATAACTTCTTTAAATCATCAAACTTGGAAGGAAAAAAAGTTGTTGCTATGTCTCATACGTATGATCTGGATAAGGTGAAGGCGATTAAGAACAAACTAAGTACAAAATTCAATGGCAAAATGACCATAAACGATGTGCTTATGGGCAATTTTGGTTGCGCGTTGAATCGCGTTTGGAGCAAACTCGATGTAGGCGTTAAGGCTCCTAAGGAAATTACTGTAGTGATGCCCATAAATATGCGATCCGACGATAAGGTTCCTGCTATCGAAAATCGATGGGCTCAGCCTCTGGTCAAGATTCCCACACACACATCCGATCCTATTGAATCTGCACTGACCATGAAGAAGGAAATCGATGCCCTCAAGAAATCAG
>NW_014036699.1:0-2954 GCF_001186125.1 Sphaeroforma arctica JP610 | reverse complement strand
ATGTATTTATATTACCTCTTTGTAACTCATGTATTTATATTACCCCATTATAACTCATTCATATATATTACCTCATTATAACACCTGTATTTATATTACCTCAATAGGACACATGTATTTATATTACCTCATTGTAACTCATGTATTTATATACCTTATTGTAACTCATGTATTTATATTACCTCATTAGGGCACATGTATTTATATTACCTCATTGTAATTCATGTATTTATATTACCCCATTATAACTCATGCATATATATTACCTCATTATAACACCTGTATTTATATTACCTCAATAGGACACACGTATTTATATTACCTCATTGTATCTCATGTATTATTTTACCTCAATAGGACTCATGTATTTATATTACCTCATTATAACTCAGGGAATTTATATTACCTCATTAGGACTCATGTATTTATATTACCTCATTAGGACACATGTATTTATATTACCTCATTGTAACTCATGTATTTATATTACCTAATTGTAACTCGTGTATTTATATTACCTCGTTATAACTCATGTATATATATTACCTCATTATAACTCATGTATATATATTACCTTATTATAACTCCTGTATTTATATTACCTCATTATAACTCATGTATATATATTACCTCATTATATCGTGTATTTATATTACCTCAATAGGACACATGTATTTATATTACCTAAATTTGGGTTCAACTAATTTCATCCCATTGGGCCACTTGGGACCATCCGCCCCAATCCCTGGCAAGCTCTCTCCATCAATAGCCTTGGTATCAATCCGAAAGTCCTACCAAGAGCTCTACAGTATGTAATCAGTTCGTATTCCCAGCCGAACGTCGCATGAAGCACTCCCACAGTGTAGACTGTCTGGTTCATCGGGGTCATTACTATATCACCCCTTGGTGCCTGCGTATGCGCATTTGTTCTCCGCTCAATAAACCATTGCGCCATAGTTCACCCCGCTGCATCGGCACAAGGCACAGCCTCCTGTCACATAATGTGTATGTGTTGACCACACACAAGGCCCTTGGCACAAACCAATATGGCGCCCTTGTATTGCCCTACACATCCATGGGGTATAGGCCAATTGTTTTGCTATTTAATGCTCCTGCCTTCGCTATTCGTTTTCTGCTGCGAGTGTGTCTTTGGCAAGCCGTTCTTTTAGAGAGCGCTGACTGTATGTAGTGAGGTTCCTGGGGACTGTCGAAGTGGACATGTCCATCACCATGGTAACCTCCTGGAATGCCTCACTGGGGTGCAAACGCATAGGCATGGGGTTAACAGTACACTGAGAGAGCTTAGGTGCATTTGAGTCTCTATCTATATTAACACCAGGGGCATGTATAATATAGGATGTTGTATACCGAGCTGATGTGATATGAATTACACAGGACGACTCTTAGCCCACAGAAGTCAGTGGTGTGACTGATATGGAACTCCGCCATACGCCACAACGCCATTAACAACCCGGTCGCAACTATCAGATGTGTACCTACATCCATACGCTGCCAAGTTAAGCGTAGTACTTGATATGTCTAATGTGTGCAACGGTACAATTGAACTCTAAATAAAATCATATTACCATATGCCATTGCAGGCTCACAATAAACTGACCTGGGGCCCTTGAGTGCGTAGATGTGAACCTGACATGTGTGTAAATACACTTGTATATCTATACATAAAAATGTGTACATACACATGTATATCTATACATACAAATGTGTACATACACATGTATATCTATGCATACAAGTGTGTACATTGGGGTTTCGAGACCATCTGTATCGAGCATAACAAAGCAAGACCGGCAAATACTTCGCACTCGTGGTAGCTCTAGAGTTGATCAGTCACCGCGAGGGGTAGCCAATGACATGCATTAAAACATATAGAAGCATTTGCATGTATATGCATGGAGACAGAAGCATGTACGTGTATATGCATGGAGATAGAAACGTGTACGTGTATATGCATGAGGGTGTATAACCGACTACGTCTCGTTGAAGTGAAACGGGGGATTACAACAGGAATAAGCAACAACTGCGTAAGACATATGTGGAACATATATATAATATAAAGCTCGAGACTATAAAACTGTGCAGCCTATAGTCTTGGGCAACCTTTGCCGGTATGTACTCACCTTACACTCTCTTGAACGAATAGCAGCGATTTGAATAGTCTGGCGGACGTGGTATTCGCCAGTCCTATCTTCACTACAAAATATGTGAGTCCCAGTTCCCTGTATGCTATTACGTATGCGTAAAGTATGTATGTCTGCGTTAGCTAAAGTCTTCCAAGTATTATATTATAAGTAGTTGTCAAAGCTCAGGCAATTCTCATTCATCCTGCCAAGAAGTGACAGTAAGGCGTAAGTCAGATACACACCATATGCGAGCATCATTCGTATGGCCTCTCTCCCGTATCCCTTCCCCCTGGCCTCGGGCTCTGCGATCATAACCTCCACCTCCGCAGCTTTCTGGTCATTGTGGTTAATCAGAAAGACGTTCACATCGCCTATCATTGACGAAACAACATCGCTTGCTGGTCCATTGGCATAGGCCTTCTCGCTCAGGATTATAAACGTAAGCTTATCGGCATCCTGGTGCCACGATGCTTGCATGGCATACTCTTCCTCAATCGACAATGGCTCACTTGCTATAACATGTCAAGATGTGTTCATATGAGACGAGGATGTTAGTACGTACATGACCGCAAGTTGACAACATATGAGTACATAAAAACATACAAACACACACACGCACGCACACAAATACATACAAACACTCACCCACAAACACCCACCCATACACACATACACACATATATATATAACTTCTATGTCTACATCGGTAAAAATACATTAAACATGCAGAAGAACACGCACTTATGCATAGACTTTTTCAATATATATATATACAAACATACATAAATACATACATAAATATATATACCA
>NW_014036700.1:0-2954 GCF_001186125.1 Sphaeroforma arctica JP610 | reverse complement strand
AAGTAGTAGTACTACACTACACGAGACTATATATATATATATATATATATATATATATATATATATATATGCGTGTGTGTATGTGTACAATAATATTATATATACTATTTTATTATTATATTATATTATAAATTATGATATGTTACATGTTATATATCATTATATATTATAATATGTATATAGCCACGTACTCGCTGGATACAAGGTGAATCCAATTGGCCTGTATGTGTTCGTCACATTCATCCCCACTTTGTGTGTGAGTGCCCTCCGCACGAGGTGAGTTGCAATAGGCCATTGCTTGTGGGTTAGTGTCGTGTGTGTCAATACATGAGTGCTGCATCCCAGGAGACCTTTGCTGTGGGCGAGTGTGTATTGTATTGCGGTCAGTCTCTTCCGTACCTTTTAAGTCAGGCTATGACCTGCCTACCATGCCAGTACCACCACATGTGTGACTAAGGCAATGCCCTGCCAGTCGAGTAAGTAGGTATATATAACCATGTGATCAGTGAGTAGGTATGTATAGCCATGTGTTCAAGTACATGCACGTGTGCATATAATAACTCACACTAGTACTATGTAGTCCTTCTTCCACCATCTACTCATATGCCGTTCAACTACAGGAAAAGTCCAGGCTGTGGCTGGGTATAATGAAATCGACCATCAACCTGCCCCGAATGGGCAAGACAGGGCCCAACGTGGCCCAGAAATTGGGGCGCACGTACACTAAAAGTAGCAATGTGAAAGACACCGCACCACCACCACTACCACGCACTGACAGTATCAGTCAGGTCAAGACCGAAGCGGCGGGAGGGTATGTACATTGGGTTAATGTAGGGTTGTAGGGAGGGTATGTATATTTAGTTAGTGTAGGGTTGTAAGGAGGGTATGTATGTTGGTTTAGTGTAGGGTTGTAGGGAGGGTATGCATGTTGGGTTAGCATAGGGTTGTAGGGATGGTATGTATGTTGGGTTAGTGTAGGGATGTTGGGTTGTAGGGAGGGTATATGTTTTACTGGGTTAGTATTATGTCATAAATTGAGTGTAGGTATAAGGCTTGGGTGGGTAATGTTATGTAGCGTGTTGATTGGGTCATCTACAACAGTCTGTGAGTAGAGTAGTGTATCTGCATTGACTGGTAATGAGTTTGATTCATGCGCTCAATGTGTATGTTTCGCTCTCGTTTAGGGTATGTGTACATCATCTGTGCACGTCATCTGTATAGCGCACGTCCTTTGACTTGCAGAGATTGCCTGTTTGTCGATGGGGGCTGTTAGCGTGTTCTGTCCATAGACCGTGCGTGGCTGAGTGAGAGAGTTAGTGGGGGGTTGGCAATAGCTGGCGAGAGTATTTTAGGGTTTTATTTTTTTAGGGTCAGTATTTGAATGTTAGCGATGCGTCCATCAACACTTTCTTACTCGTTGGTTGTGTTGGTGTTTGGTTGGTCATAGGCAGAGTGCATAGAGTTTTAGGGTTCAGGGGATAGGGTTTAGAGTGCTCAAGTGACCTATCTTTAGAGTTTAAGGTGTAGAGTGCTATAACCCTTTTTTTTTTACCAACCCGGAGATTGTATGCATTTTCATACATATTTCAGTTCCCGTTTCCATGGTTACCCAAGTACCGCACTCCTCCGCACTCGCAGCGCAAGACGGCGTCGCAGCAGTGCGTTTCTCGGGGCCTTTGAAGGGGGCGATGGATTAGTGGTGTGCGAGCGATTCCCGTCGGAGAAACCGACACTTGACACTGTGTCAAGTGTCAGCAACCTCACCAGCACTCCCCCAGCCAAGAGCCTCACTAAGTGAGTGGGTGGTTCGCATGAGCGCAACGCTGGTTGTATAGTAGTGTATAGTAGTGTATAGTAGTGTATATTCCTGTTCTCGAGTGCTAATCCTACACTACTGTTAAAACCCCCGCACCAGAAAAGCGACCGCTGGAGAGGTGAACTTCATTCCACAGTCACTGGAGAATCTTCTAGGCATTAATCTGAATCTCAAGGGCGACTCTAGCGGAGGCAATACATCAGACGAAGCACCCCACAAGGCAGCCCGGGTGAGTGGGTAGGGGTTTAAGGTTTAGGGGTTTAGAACAGAAAATCCTAAAACCCTAGATTGGGGTGTAGTGATAAATCTATGCATGCTGAAATGTACGGGTTGATACTTTGATGGGTGCCATCTCTGCGGTAGCCAAGGACATGCGTGGTTGTTACGTAGGCGTGTAGTACTGTGTATAGTACTCCATCAGTCATCTATACATTTCATTCTCTTAACGGGCTTAAACATGTCCAAAGTACCACATCAGACTTTTATGCACATCACTCTCGTCACGTGTTTATGCATGTACTTCATGCTTCCTCTATATACATCACTCTTCACATGTTTATGCATGTACTTCATGCTCCCTCTATATACATCACTCTCTTCACGTGTTTATGCATATACTTCATGCTTCCTCTATATACATCACTCTCTTCACGTACTTACACATATACTTCATGCTTCCTCTATATACATCACTCTCGTCACGTACTTATGCATATACTTCATGCTTCCTCTATATACATCGCTCTCGTCACGTTTTCATGCATGTACATAGTACTTGATCTTATGACGCCCTTCGCGTGCTTATACATGTGCATAGTACTTCGTCCCATGACTCTCTTCCTATCTCTATCGTGTCATGCTTTTGCGCGTGTGCTCATATACCTCTGCTTGCTCTTTAGCGTCGGTCTGGTGATCGCCGACAGTCTGCATTAGACGTCGATGACAAACAAGGCCATTGCGAGCGCATCAGTGAGCTGTTGAAGGAGTTGGAGATGTTCTGTGCTTCACGACTGGACGACGATACAACTGCGCCACGACACAGCAAGGGGGGGCATGTGAAGGTGTGTGCACGAATGGGTACGTGTATAGGTGTGTGTTTGCGTGTTTGTTAGAGCTCTTCTAGGTCTTTATAAACTTG
>NW_014036701.1:0-2954 GCF_001186125.1 Sphaeroforma arctica JP610 | reverse complement strand
CAACAGCATGTGCGGATTCGTCGTCTTTTTGTCTGACGGAGTACCACACCTGGCAAGTTATTTAAAGCCCTTTGGACATTTGAGATGTCATAAAGGCAAACTCGGAGCGCTGTGGACCAAAGACTGTGATGATGCATTTAAGCAGCTTAAAACAGTGGTTCAACAGGCACCAGTAATCCAGCCACCCGAAGATGGTATTCCATTTATGGTTGCAACAGACGCATCCGACATGGCACTCGGCGGCGTTCTGTATCAAATGATAGATGGGAAACCGAGATATGTACAGTTCTTTAGCAGAGCTATGAATTCGTCTCAAATAAATTACCCAACCGTGTAACAAGAGCTTTTGGCTATTGTTACTGCACTCACTCATTTTAAGGATTATCTATAAGGCACACACTTTAATGTGCTATGTGATCAGAAATCATTGCAACACCTAAAGGACATGAAACCTAACTCACAGTTAGTCAGTCGGTGGCATGACGCGATCGCAAAATTTTCTCTCAGCATAACACACATACCGGGTATTCACAATCAGTTAGGCTAGCTACGGATTGGATAGTCAATCCTAGGCGGTTTAAGATCGCTGACAACATATATGGACCATATACCATAATGCACAACTGCCGAGGTACCGGACACTGGGACATCCGAAAGGAGATGGATTCCAGATTAACTTGTCTCTCAAAAATGCCTGGGCAAATCCTCCATGATTATTAATACCACAGTTGCTGAATTATGTACATATTCAAGATGCTACCATCACGTTGTGTTGTCCCCTAAGACACTCAGATAAATGCCTACCATAGTTGATCTCAATGATACAATGTGAGCCGATCTATGTGGATAGAAAGGTAGATACTTTTCTCTACCAGGGTACCCGTGCAGTCCAAAAGATGCCTTGGCGACATACTATCATATGTCGAATAGGTCCAGTTGGAACAACGAAGTGGACACCATCCGAGACCTTCAAACAAAAGGTTGAGGAATCAAAGATTCCACTCTTGAATCCTAAGTCTCAATCATAGACTGGGACAACACAAGCACCTGCAGTATGTGTTACCGAGATACAGCCAAATTCCAAGGAATCAAAGAGGAGCGCATCACTAGCGAAAGCCTTCTACAACAAAATACTGTCTGACAGGGAAACTGCATACCAAGCAGAAACTCGATTGCTTAAGCAATTGATGAATGACTTTCCCGAGGTATATGATCATGTGACCCAATTATTGGATAGATCAAACATTAGTCGGATTCACGATGTAGAAGCTTTAGGCGAGATTGGGCAAGACGAGTCTTCGAGTCCAGGTGATGACGCGGTGGAATCCTCACCTCCTGATTTCGATGTAACAAGTAAATCACAGGAGGCGATTCTGAAGTGGTTAAGACAAAATCATGCTTTTAAGCACATGAATAAGGTTAGAACTGAGAAAGATTGCAAGAGGTACGGAATCGTACACCCAAACATCAAGCAATATATATCTCAGGTGTACCACGAATGTAACAACTACGAAGTTAACCGGATCAAGCGCTACGAATACGCACCTTTACGCAGCGTATCAGAAGACGAGCCGTGGCGCCGGGTTATCATTGATTTGGTTGAGCTACCCACGTCCGAACACACGAAGGATAGGTATGTCTGTCACGTGTTTGATGTCGCATCAAGATATAATGTTTCGTATCCGCTGAAAGACAAATCGACACAAACTGTGGCTGGGTGCATATATAAGTGCTTCGCAGATTTCTGCTGGCCAGCTATTGTATGTTCCGACAACGGTAGTGAGTTTACAGGAGATGTCATGACGACACTGTTACTCGTTGTGGGATCATGCCATAAGATGGGTGTACCTTACAAGCCTCAGACACAAGATGCGAACGAGGTACGACACAGAAAGATGAATGAATTCATGCGAGCAGCACTCCTTGATAATGCTGACATGTGGCCTTACTCAATCAACTGAATACAGACACAGATGAACGAATCCCCTGATTCAGTCACTGGTGCAACACCCGCTCACTATTTCCGGGACCGTTATAGTGAATTACAGATCCCCTTCAACAAGGAGTCTCAAGATGATCATGTGTTACCATGGTTAGAGAAGATGCGTCGGGCCAGAGATGTGGTCTATCCTTATTTAGGGGAGATAAAGGACATCGCTCTCAAGAAGAGACAAAAGCGATGGAATTATACCAAGAAAATAGTCGAGGTTGAGGTAGGCGATATAGTCAACATTATGGCTCGCAACTCCAGTACAACTGTGCTTACGGCTAAATATATTGGACCATTTATGATCTCAGTGGCCGATAAGAAGAGCGGAACGTATGAAGTTAACAACGTTGACGGCTCTAGTGCTTTAAATATCGGGTCACATCGAATCCCTACGACAGAAATCATCCTTCGTCGCACACGTGAAGCTACTACACTCCTTATATCTTACGAGTTTAAAAAGATTCTAGGGAAGTGCAAACATGAGGATATGACATATTACACTACGGAATTCGCCGATGGAGCACAGTATGATCTTTCACCATCAGCATTTGATGATCCGGATGTACTAAAAGCCTTTAATAGGAAGTTTCGCAAACGCTTACACAAAAATAAGGCTGATGCAGAAGCAATCTTACCATCGAATAAGTGACCCGACGTGGTTAAGATCTACCCACAGACATCATACATTCCCAGCTTTAAACAGCATGGAATGTACGTACCTCCAAAAGGCATGAAGGCACGTCCCATCCACCATCGGGGACCACAAGGAGCAAAGCCCAAACGTAATAGAGTAACCGAGTAACTTATAACGTCTAAGTATACTTTGTCTAAGAGAATATAACATAAGCATTGAGGCCGTTATATGATCGAAACCCGTTTCTTTTCTTTTCGCTTGTACAATTCATGTGAGCTTTTTGAGTCTATGTGCTAATACCACATATAAGCCAACATTGAAATTTTCAAG
>NW_014036702.1:0-2955 GCF_001186125.1 Sphaeroforma arctica JP610 | reverse complement strand
TAATGTATATAAATACATATATAAATATGTACACACATATATATATATATATATACATATATAGATGTACACTTACATATATATATATAGATATAGAAATAGATATAGATAGTTATATATTTATATATATATATATACATATATATATGTCTAAAACATATGCGAGTCTATAGGTGCACGTGTAAGTGTGTGTACGTATATATATTAGTACGTAAATGTTTGCATTTATAGGTATACGCTACATTATATACAACTAACGATTTTTGGTGGCAAATAGCTCACAGCATATAAATATGCACGAACAATATTTTTCGAGCTCATATAGTGACTCAATACATACACGATATCAGTATGAACTTTTTTCCTAGATTTTAATGCCATTTACTCATAATACGGAATAGAACGTATAATAGTCACATTGGAGAAATTCAGGGCAAGAGATGATGAATAGTACGACTAGAGATACTGATGTACAACTCCACACATGAATCTTAGGTCGTTCGTGCTTGAAGAATGTGCATGAAATATACAGCAAGGTGTTTGAAACATGGATACAATCTTGTATCACTGACATGACAATTGCGTATCATAACATAACAGATAGCACATGCAAACGTCTGCAACTATAGGCAAACACTCGCGGACGCGTAAATTTTAGAAAAATAACAACGAGAATGCTCTGCTATATCTATTCTAAAATAAAACAATATGTAGAGGATTGTACTCAATACTTTGTGTTCCACTTTAGACTATATTTATTTTAAATCCTAGTGTTTTCGTTTGATTCCTCTGAAAGTATACATTTGCTATTTACTCCCCACGAGCTACGCCGCTACGGCCTCGAGTATATAAAGAGGACATAGTCTCTCGAAAGAAGCGTCTCCCTCTCTATTTACTCTACTCTACTTTCTCTCTACTCTAGAAACTGAGAGAGAGCTATTATCGAAGACAGAGAGAGATAAATATTTCATACTTTAGTAAAGAAGACAGAGTATGGTGCAGTCGCGTATACATCACCTAAAAAAAATTTCAACTGGCCATTTTTATTCGAAAAAAATTGAATTTTCCCCCAAAATTTGTACAGCGAGATCGGCAATAAACAATAGAAGTCATAGCCGTCGAAAAAAAAAATCGCCCAAATTATATGTGATGGGTGTCCTTTATGGTGTGGCCAAAATTGCAAACCCTTTTGTCCCTGTGGTTTTCAGTTCTCTCGCTAGAATAATATATTTATTCAGATATACTATAGCCTCCTAAAAAAGACACAAGGAGGTTATGGATATACATGAAATATTGGTAAATTCAGTAAAACGAAAACTAAAAATGCGCAATGTACGCTGAGCTTCACCCGCGTATAGCTGGTACGGATGTATGACTGATATGTTTGCGTTTGTTTACATTTTCTACATTGATATTTGTCGGACTCATCGCTCGATGCATCATCAATGGGTGTATATTCGGGATACTGAGTTATTGACGCCCACCAGTTAAGTGTTTAAATCTCTCCCGTTGATTTGACATGTCGAGTCTAAGTGCGAATACTTGCCATAATCATCTGTACATACTGTGGTTAAAGTGGCCCAGGTGTGTACAATATTTCCCACCAAAAAAAAGATGTTTTCTATACGAAATTTTCAACTTTTCTATACGAAATTTTCAACTTGAGATGATTCTGACACGCCGACCGATCTTGAAAATGATGCGGCATGTCGATTTCTGCCCTCAAAAGTTCATATTTCGGACCGGAACGGTCACCTAGTATAAGCGACCAAATTTTTGGGATTTTTCAACAAAGCAATTTTTTTTTTTGAACAGCCCAAAAATTCAAAAATGTGTCCGGGTGATTTTCTTTTCCTTATCATTCCAAGCAATTTCCGCTATCTAACGTTCGATTCGGATCACTGGTTCGGGTTCCATGCTCACCCAAAGTAGGGGTCATTTAGAGGGTGATATATACGCAACTGCACCATATAAAGCAGGAGAATACAACTTTTCATTTTCTACGGAGACTCTTTCAAGTTTCAGAGACTGAGTCTCAGACTCGGCCAATGCAGTTATATATTCTGTATTTTGTTTGCTTTTTTAAAAAACAAAAACAAATTTTAAATGTTTTTATTTATTTAAAATTAGACATATTTTAAACTTACCCCCCCCCCACATAAATATTCTATCAAAAACAGTAAAACAAGCACTAATTATTTAAAAAAAATCAAATGAAAATAAAAGCAGCGAACAAAACTTTGGTTTAAATAAATAAACAATAAATAAAATAAAAATTGGCTTTGGTAGGATGGGAGATTATTAGTTTTTTACTATAGAGGTTGACCCAGAGGCACCTTAAATATCAATCTCATTGGTAGTTAGGCACCACAAATTCTTCGTATTGACGAGTAATAAATGTATACTTAATCCCATCCCGATCGGACTATTGGTTCAAAAGTAGTGAAGTATCCATTTTGTACCAGAACTGGGTCAATCTGGCCACAACTCCCACAAGTCCATCCAGAGTTCCAGACCTATCAGTCCTTTCTGGCATTATACTATATAGTTTATATAGCATCCTACTGAAGTCTATAGTCAATGGGGTTATCTGTGCGCGTATGGTGAGTCTGATAGTGTATTTCGGGTACCTCATATTCTCGCTGGTGTAAAAGGTACTATTTAGTAAGAATATGGGGTACCCAAAATACACGTCCAGACTCGCTATACGCACACATATAACACCTCATAGACCAGTAAGACGAAATAGATACACCACCTTTGCAGTGCTAAATAGAATAATCAAATAAATACAATGTTCACTGAATGATCAAATAAATACAATGTTCACTATAACTTAAAAATGAATGATACGCTGAGTGTTACAACTGTAATTATAATTTCAACCTACACGATACAAATAAAATCTTATTAAAATATTATTGATAAATGTATACATACATACATATATACATA
>NW_014036703.1:0-2955 GCF_001186125.1 Sphaeroforma arctica JP610 | reverse complement strand
GTATATATCAGTATTCTCTCTGTGAGGTTGATACTACTTAAGGGAGCCAGGGTAGTACCTGCCTTTTAGAGCATTTCTGAATCTATTTACAGATTAATCAAATACAGCAGCAGTCATGCTGGTAGACCCTCCGCAAGCTATACCCGCAAAGCCCACACATATACACAGGGACAAGATACGACCCACTACTCACGGTACAATAGGAAAAACTAGCACCACACGTACCACCCTCTGCTACAAGAACTAGTACACAGTCACGCGACCGCCAATGCCTACCCACCTTGTGCCTACGGCATCTCCGCTGCCGCCTTGTGTCCCAACGCCTTCGGTCAGTGACGTGGCCTGTGGGGGGTGTTGCGGTCTCTTTTTCTTTTTGTACTTCAGATTCGTTCTGCGGAGTTTCGATGTCATTCCAAACCTACACAATGTGGTACAGACGACCCATGAGAAACATCAACCATACAATACCACAGAAACGGTTTAATATCAGAAGCAAACGTGCATTGAATGATGGGGTCGAATGAAAGATAGAAGTATGACTATAAATACATATCAAATGAAAGACACATGACAAACCTGCGTAAGGTACTGTCCTAAACGAGCGATAGCCAGTTAAATCACGCTTACCTGCTCGTGACGCTCACACCAAACGTTATACAGATATATTTATCACATGCATTCGGTTATATTGTCCCATGCACTCAGTTATATTGTCCCATGATTCAGTTATATTGTCCCATGCACTGCTCACAGCTACTGGCACATCAGTGCAGTTGTACGTGACAGCCTCGTGACACCCACGTGGCACACAGAACAGCCTCAGAGGTGGTTGGTACACCTCTACGCGCTCAGCTCAACACACATCCGTATCCAACATGAGGCTACTTCGCGTGAATATGTGTATAGCACCACATAGATGGCGCACACACGTGAAGACAGCTGAGTACACACGTAGGGTCCATGGGAGTACGGTGCACAAGCATGCACACAGAACCGTGTCGTATGGATAGGTACCGTATGCAGAGAAGCCCTTAGTGTACCTACACAGTCCGGTACCCCAACCACCTGTACACTGGTCATACGTGCATCACAACAGCATATGCACACTAGTATCAACAACAAAAACAAGAACAAGGACAAGAATACACAGCTACTAGACACACACATAACCACACCACACTTATACAACCCATACCACACCTGCATATGCACACTTGTATTAAAAACAAGAACAAGAACAAGAAAGCACAGCAACCAGACACACACCCTAATCACCTCACAGCATGCACACCATCTGACACCCTTACCCGCTCCTATCACTGGCTGTTGTGGTGGCTGTCGCAGAGGGACGTACATTGAGATCGTCCTCAGACAGCGACTGCACTGCACTGGGCTGTCGCTGTGTGAAATGAGTGCTGCGCATGCCCAGCGCCGCACTGGCCGGGGTGTGAGTGGTAGGCCCCGTGGACGGTGTTGCAGCGGTGTGTTTTCTACTATCAGAGTCCACGCCCACAATCCTGAGGCCGAGGGTCGGAGGTTCGCTGTACCCGTTGCGCTCGTTGAATTTCGCGCGTTGGCTCACGATACGCTCACGCAGGGACACGCAGTACGCGTGGATGACCCTAAAATACACAGGACAGGACAGGGCAAAGGGGCCGACGCACGAAGGGTTATTAGTACAGGGCACATTGTAAGCATAGCCAACATACACAGTACGTGTGGATGACCCTGAGATACACAGGACAGGGCAGTGCACATTGTAAGTATAGCCAACACACGTAGTACGCGTGCATGGTCCTGAGACAAATAGGACAGGACAGAGCAAAGGGACCGGCACACGAGGAGTTAATAGTACAGGGCACATTGTAAGCATAGCCAACACGCGCAGTTCGTGTGCATGGCCCTGAGGCACACAGGACAGGGCAGGGCAAAGGGACCGGCACACGAGGGGTTACTAGTACAGGGCACATTGTGAGTATAGTCAACACGCGCAGTACGCGTGAATGACCCTGAGACACAGAGGACAGGACAGAGCAAAGGGACCGACACACGAGGGGTTTTTAGTACAGGGCACGTTGTAAGCATAGCCAACACACGCAGTACGTGTGGATGACCCTGAGACAAATAGGACAGGACAGGGCAAAAGGACCGGCACAAACGAGGTTATCACCACATGGTGTAGCGTGTTTGGGCGGCACAGAACTGTGGAGCAAGGTGCGCGTAGCACAAAAATGTATCACGTAACAGCCCACACGGACACCACAAAACGTATCAAGTGTGTCCGTAGCCACATTGTCTAAGCAACCCGCCTGTCACTCCCGGCTGTGTGCGCTCATCCTCATTCTACAGTAGGCACGGTACAAGCGGAAGTTCGGAACTACTTACTCTGGCTGGTTGTCGTCCTGGATGACGGTCTCCAGGTCCAACACTACCAACAGTGCAAAGTGAATGTAGCGCGCACTCTGGTACATCAGAAACCGCTCCACCGGATCACCGACTGTGTGACGTTGCATGGCCATACGACACAGCTGAACAGACAGATAAGCAGACTTGACATTTAGCAGTGAAGGTGTATTTGAGGGGGAAGTCATCGGAGAAGGACGCATCACACAGCTGAACAGACAGATGGGAGAACGCGGTATTTAGCAGTGAAGGTGTTTTTGAGGGGGAAGACATCGGAGAAGGACGCATCACACAGCTGAACAGACCGATGGGAGAACGGAATATTTAGCAGTGAAGGTGTATCTGATGGGGATGTCAATGGACGAAGGGTTTGCAACAGAGGTAGTTGGTCATACGTGGTTAGAAACATCAGTTACAATAGGTGTGTCAATGGAGGGATCTCCGAGTGTGGCTGTGCGACAAACCGAATGCGATACATGAGACGTACATTCAGACAGACCGGAAACACAGGCGATTAATACCAACGTGAGCAAGTACGCAATATGACTGCTA
>NW_014036704.1:0-2956 GCF_001186125.1 Sphaeroforma arctica JP610 | reverse complement strand
CAAGGACAAACCGGTACGGGTGGAACTCCTCCGTTTAGTGCATAGACACACAGACCCACCAATCAACGAAGACTTATGGACCGAAGGAGGGGTTGAGTTTCGCCATATTATCACACACCGTACGAATGATGAGACGGGGAAGTTGGACTACCTGGTGAGATGGCGAGAAGGCGAACCAACGTGGGAAACAGCAAAAGCTTTTTATGATGCCAACGATATCGCGGCCTACCACAAAGCTTCGCAGACACGGACACGTAAACGCCAACGCGCACAAATCTAATGATAACTCTTTGACGACCATTCGGTCGAACGATACGCTCGAACCGTGATTTTCGAGCCCTCTAGCTCTCAGAGGTTAAATGCCAGCGCACTGCTCTAGCTCTCGGAGGCTAACTGCCAGCACACTGCTCTAGCTCTCAGAGGATAAATGCCAGCACATAAGGTACTATGTTATTCTTATCATCTCTGAAACTGGCACACTGCTTTGTTCAGTGCTTCATTTTGGGGGGGTTGTGGTCAGAATACAAGTACTTAGATTTATTTGATTAATTTAGGTTTATTACAAGTTTTACAGTTTATCAGAATAATCTGATAAACTGGGTTTTAGGGGTTTGCTGGTTTTACAGCACATGACTAATGACTCATTTTAATAGTCAGTCATTTTAGGATTACTGTTTATAATTATTAATAAATGAACAACGTCCCCCTCACTAAGGAGGGAGAACGTTGAGATACAGTTATCTAGCGTATACTTACTACAAGCCACCTGCGAAGAAGGCGAAATCTGGAAAGGGAAAAGCCGAAAAAACGCAATTCTCGGAAATTCAACTTCAGAGGAAGTGCGACATGCACTGGAATCAGATGTATCATCCCCACCAGTGGACACGCGCACAGCACGTAGGTAAGATCCTACTTATCATAAGATAGCAAGGGATAGGAGACCCTTCCTGAAGAACCACCAACCAATGGTACATGAATTGAGACCTACTAAGCAGCGGATGAAAAAGCAAGCCGCAGCGAAGGATCAAGGTCATGGTGAATCAGGGGAGGATGACTCGGAGGATGTGCCAATAGCACAAACACTGTTGGATCAACCCCAAATCAACGTAACGGAGGAACAACTGCGTTTCGTGGATATAGGTCCGGATGATGTGGACCATACACTTCACCATCAGGACGACGATTCGGACACCAGGTTATATTCACAATTCCTGCGCTTACCCAAAACACCACTCCGACCGGCTTGGCGACAGAACTTTGATCTGGGATCCATACCAGACTCAGATTGATATTCAAGAGGAGGGTCAACGAGAGTTGATCCGTCAGCGGGCCAACCGGGCATGGGTGGAACATACTTTCCGGATGTAATGAAGACCAAACCGGATGGTACAATCTCACCGAGGTATATAATGAATGCAGCGGTAAGAAATTTTGGGCTCGATTTGTTTAGAGATTTTAAATACTACAATCGGCTAGTCGCAATGAAAACTGACGAAGGCAAGTAGGCACGCAAACTTTTCCATTGTTTTCAAAAGATACTACCGAAGGTATTCGGAACTAGGAGAGATGGAAGTTTTGCACACTTAATTTGGTACGCAATTCGGGATCTTCTTGGAGACATTCCCGACTTGATATCAAACCATTTGGAACTCTATTCAAGTCATATTGGCGTTTGAGATGTTGTCAGACAATGGAGAGGCAAACAGAATCCGATCTTCATCATCCGAAGCTCAATCTTCTCCTGGATTGGACGCAACAGCAATGTCGCGAATGGCATCTGAACAGGAAGCCTAAACTAAATCCACCACCGGAAGGAAATCCACAGAATGCCCCAGAGGTATTTCCGAAGGACAACCCGACTGAAGAGCCTAAACCTGATCAGGTGGAAGCTAGAAAATCTTTGTCGTCATCGGGAGACAGTCCGCCCCCAGCGGCTTTCCCAACGACGACAAAAGATGCTGTCCCATCAGAAGCGTTCATTCACATTGAACAGGCCGATGGATCAAAGGATGGGGCCGACAACTGACTGCATGGTCAGATGCAGTTAGAAAAGAAGGGATCAGATCACTCTAGTGGTGATCTGAAAATTGCTGAATTCACTGTTCAAATGAACAAGGCTGAGGCAGCTTCACTCGAGGCGATGGATCTAGGTAGGATTGATGCTGCTAGTCTTTATATGACAATGGCTACGCACTTCCAGACTAAGATTGATTCAGAACTAGGAGTGATTCAGACCGAGAAGGCTGTGGAAGGCAAGAAGTTTGTAAAGGACATAAGGTAAACTACCAACGACCTACAGATCTGATCGAAAGGACCGGAAGGATCCAATCGATACTAGCAGTCTGGCGTTGTTATCTAGGTCTTTGAAAGAGTTTGGACAGATTATGCTTACAGCCAATCTACGGAAGAGCCTATGGTTCGAAGCAGCGCAGCAGAGCTTTATGGCGTCCTCTTACAAGTACAACAAGTTAGAGAAGGCGAAACAAGCGATCACTAAGCTGAAAACGTGGAAAGAGCAGAGTGAGATGATCGTCCACTTATTTTCGACGGACCCTTGACCGGAATTGCTTGTATCGATCATGATACCACCGGAAGAAGGAACGCCGGTGTCCCACTACTTATTAGAGTTGGACACACACATGTCACGGGCACAGACTCAGGAGATGTCACCTGACAAACTATCCATGTGTGTACTATGGGTGCAGACAATCTTTTGGTCAAACCTACATAGGAAAGATCAAGAGATACTGTACGCTGATATGCGTCAATCTTACCCGGACAAGGTACGAGAGATCTCCATTGAAGGACCTACCTACGGCATAATGAAGCTAGCGGACTTAACCTGGGCTGAATTTTACTCGAGAGTGGATCAGACGTTTACCAAAAGCCCTAGTGCCGTGGTGAAAGTCAATAATGCCCAGAGGAAGGTCGGCGGCAATCTTACCAGATGATCAGG
>NW_014036705.1:1901-2958 GCF_001186125.1 Sphaeroforma arctica JP610 | reverse complement strand
ACATATATTTAAATATAATAATGTTAATCTGTCGATCGTAGTTGTCGTATGTCTAGGGTTTTGGGGTTTTATATATATTTAAATATATTAATGTTTATCTGTCGATCGTAGGTGTCGTATGTCTAGGGTTTTAGGGTTTTACATATATTTAAATATATTAATGTTTATCTGTCGATCGTAGTTGTCGTATGTCAAGGGTTTTAGGGTTTTATATATATTTATATATATTAATGCGTATCTGACGATCGTGGTGGTCCTATGTCTAGGGTTTGAGGGTTATAATGTTCATCTTTTGGTCGTATAGTCGTCCCATGTCTATCTGAAAGTGGAATTATTATATGTGAATGAGTTTACTACTAACTTTAGTGCTTCGCGCGTCTGTCCCATTTGATTACTAATGTATACTTGTAGTTATGGTTGTTGTATATCTGAGGTGAGCATTACCTACCCATTTGTCCATGCGTCGTCTACATGCCCATATCCTCGTATGTAGGTATATTTACCCCCATCTCAGACCCCCTCAACCCCACCCCTCCATGCCACTACCCAGATTGGATCGCTGAACGAGGAAAGCGTCTCTGACACGAACACTACGTCACAGATATCACAACCAGACCCAAACAAGGCATCACATTTAACTACACAGTCACAGTCACAGTCACAGCTGGTAGACGCGCACAACCCACCGACACCAACGAACGCCATAGGACACATGGGCACAGTGGAGGTCAGTCTACAGCCACCCACACCCAGACACGAGGACGAGGGGTAGGTCAGGGCCTATAAATGGGCCTAGTTTAGGAGTATGCCCTGTGCACAATACTCGATACATTGTGTGCATCGCAACAGAGAATGTGTTGCTGTATACGCGCACGTACACATAGGGTTGAGGCTCATTTCAGTACAACAACAAGCGTGTAGGGTTTGGAAAATCCTAAACCCTATAACCTTATGCCATTGCACGACAGGCTCAAATGTGTGTCATAAAGCTAGTATAACTACAAAGAACCACTGCCGACCCCAATATAACTATTTATATTATAGTGACGGACTATTA
>NW_014036705.1:0-1394 GCF_001186125.1 Sphaeroforma arctica JP610 | reverse complement strand
CATATTAAATACATGTATATATATAAATATATAAATAATATGTATATATATATACAGATTTATGTATATATTTATATATACATCTATAGACAAATTTACAAATATATATATATATATGTATATATATATATATATATATATATATATATATATATATATGTATGTATATACATATATATGCATATATATATATATATATATATATATAATGTTATAGTGTTGAATTGTATAGGGATGTACGATATTTGCACTATCCAATCGAGGTTTTGTGGAGCATGTAGTAACTAAACACACTGTAGCTAGGCCCGACTACGAATTTACAACCCAACATCGCCTTCACTAAATTTGACACTGGCTCCTCTTACAACACACCTAACCGTGCTGACGATTGACGTTGTACTAGCACTTTCCCTATTTAATAACCACATGGTTCACGGTTTACAATAGTACCCTCCTCTCAAGGCTATACCATGAGACCAGCCAGCCTGTAGTAATTTATTTTTGTCAAAATACACTGCAGTGGAGGGTGAGCCACAAGACAGTCCCTTCAGGACGCATATGCGCAATGGTGTGTGTGTCCTGCTTTACTGCGTTTAGCCTGGTGGTAGCATTCCCTGTGGATTAGGTTGCTCCTAGGCTCGCTGTGGGTCCGTTGTCTGTTCACCGTCAACTCAGCGCATCACCAACAGAGGCAACTGCACCCGTACACGCCAGTTGTGCTGTTGTAGTCACTGCCCATATACTCAGCCGCGAATGCATCCTTCAGGAACCTTAACCCCAATCCCTTAACTGACTCAGACACACTTTACCGTTCTGCGGTGGGGGTTTGCTGTTGAGCTATATCTTGCAATGTAGCAGTTGAGTAGGGTTTTAGTGTTTTGGCCCATAGCTGGTAGCACAGTCAAGTGTTCGGCAACGGGTTGGTTGTCCGTATCTGCGCGTGAAGTGATGCCTTTTGATTGGCCCTTCTAAGTGGTCCGTTGGTCGCCGTTTGTGGAATGACCTCCATTATACTCCGTACTTTGCCGGCTATACTTTAGGGTTTTAGTGTTTATAGAGTTTAGGGTTTTAGACTATACACCGGCATCCTGTTCCTCATCACACGCGGGAAGCTCTAACGCTAAATGCACATTCTGAAAACGGGACATACGAGTCCCGTATTGCAAACGATCCAGCACCATTTTTTGAAGAAATGGTCGAGTGGTACCTCTCATCTGATAGCATAGTCATACTTCTGCGACCACGTGGCATGTCGGTTCAGCTGCTCTCATAAAACCCTCTGCTGTTTGATTGATTATCGCTTGTTCATATATATATATATATATATGTGCGTGTGTGTGTGTAAATGTATATATATATATATATATATATATATGTCTGTATGTATGTATGTA
>NW_014036706.1:0-2959 GCF_001186125.1 Sphaeroforma arctica JP610 | reverse complement strand
TACATATATATGTGTGTGTATGTGTCGGTGTCGGTGTCGGTGTCGGTGTCGGTGTCGGTGTCTGTGTCTGTGTCGGTGTCGGTGTTTGTGTCGGTGTGTATACGCTCCAGGGATGGATATATGTTTCCTCCTCACTCTGTGTTTCTGGTGTTATCTCTCTGTGATATCTGACCTGCTTGTCCTAATCTAACTGTATGCTTATTGCGCTTGTATGCGTATGTGCACATGCCGTCCAAGTTGTGTGTCCCATTGCTCTCTGTCCGCAACTTTTGTCTTGAATCGATATATGATGATTCTGTGCATTCATGCCTGATGTATTCATATGCAGTGCTCTACTCCTTGTATAGTTCGTCGTGCTTGGATGCACATCTAAACTACGTATCATATTGGTGTATATATATCTTAGTCGACTGCAAGCACATGACTGACCTACGTATCACAGTCAACTGTATGCACATGCTACATGTGCTGTTCCCCGTGGTTCAGCACTTTTTGGCTCGTATTTTTCTATTCTGCCCTGATTAAAGATCTGCCTAGTACAGGTATTGTGCTCAGTGCTTGGCTCACATAGTCCTATTTTGTTCATTTCATCTATACCAACGTGTACTGGGACATCTCAGATATGAACCTTGCTCACCAACGGACAATCTTATAATATATATATATATATATATATTCCAGATATGAGATTTCCCTTTGTGATCTGCTGCATGTACATCGCCACGGCCTATCTGGGACCCGTGTTCTACAATCAGTGGATCTTCGCTGGCTCAGGCAATGCCAACTTCTTCTACGCCATCACTCTCATACACAACACGGCGGGCGTCCTCTCCATTGTGGACATCATTGCGGTAAGCACAAGGGCGCTATTCTATCCTATGCACTTGTGTGTGTGAATATCTCGTATGTATGGGTATTTCTCTATACGTGTGTGTATATTTCTATACGTTTGTGTCTATCTCTTTATGTATGTATATATCTCTCAATGTATGTATTTGCGTGCATGTTCGAACAAGCCAACAATCGTATATGACTCGAGTACGAACTTCTTAGATCGGTATAATCTTCATCGTTTTTCTTTTTCTTTTTCTTATTTTGTATGCGTTAATGCCGCTTTAAGCGACATTACTAGCGAGCAATATGTCCTCGACTTTATAGCGGCACAACTAAATACGGATTCCAGTTTGTTTTTATGTGTATTTATATCCAAAATAATCTCCTGAAGATTCCTTCATACAAACAATTATCTGAAATCTATAAATTTGTTTCTGTTCAGTCGACCCGACTAATAACTCGGTATCCAAGTTTTTCTTTATCTTGGTATATATATATGTTTGTATATGTTTGTATATATATGTATATATATATATATATATATATATATATATATATATATATATATATGTGTGTGTGTGTGTGTGTGTGTGTGTGTGTAGTAGTATTATTATATATATATATATATATATATATATATATATGTATATATATAAATATGTATATACATATATATATATATATAGACAGATACATATATATATATATATTCATACATGCATTCATATTTACATACATACGTACTACATACATTCCGAAGATTAATGTATGTTCGAACGTTAGGTACGGCTTGAAACGTTCAGAGCAACCCGGTAGGTAGCAGTACGCGTCTTTGTAAGCTAGAAGTATAGTATGGAGTGTGTCTACACAGAGAAACACGCACACATGCTTCTGTGTATATTCATCCATTGATGCCATGAAAGTTTGTTCATGCTTACGCCTACTGTGAAGCAATCGCATTATCACACACTTCTACAGGCCTACTGCCGGCGAGACTTCGATGTCATGATGGGCATCACTGGCAGCAGTGAGAAACACACTGTCCAGCTGTTATAAGTACTAGGTGTCTGTGCCATAGATATGTGTACGTGTAGACATATACATCCATATGAATGGTGGTACAGCGCCCCATCACCACCATACACAGCCTCTGAGTAGTTAGTTAAAGGTATCACAGTCAATAGCAGAAACAGTTGCCATGCTATTTGAGGTGTCTGTATCATGAACAGATGTATGTGCAAGCAGATACATTCATATGGACGCAGATGTAGCTGTGGACTACATTTGATGCGACAAGTGATCCACGTTACAAAGAAAATCGTCACCACCATACACACAGCTCTTGGTAGTTATGGGCATCATGTAGTAGCGTAAAATACCTTGCAATGCTGTTACAGGTGTCTGTATTAACCATTTATATGTATTGCATATATATAACATACATGTTTTGCATTTTATTACATAAACATATTTGTTTACATATATATGGCACATATACGTATCACATGTTCCATAAATATATATATATGTGTGTGTCTTACATGTATAACATATATGTGTATTACATATTTAATACATAAACATATATATGACATTACGGGACCCGTGGTGTATAGTGCGAAGAACGTCATCACCACCATACACGCAGCTTCAAAGAGATATCTATACCACCGGCATAAGGAGGGCGTAATTCTTAGAATAGTTTTGGAGTGCCAATCACTTGAGAAGTGAATATACACCCATGGAATATATACAGCAGGTATCTGGAATGTGCTATTTGCTGGATTTGCATGAACAATCATGTGATAGATCAAAAACTCATGGACCCTCGTATACGTAAGGTGGCCCGGTGTCACACCCCTCATGAAACAAATGCGTGTTTTATTATTATTTATTATAACGAGAAAGCCAGAATAAGGAGATACAGTTTGTGCTATAGCACCAAATCTTCTACTATAAACATACAAGACGAACATCTTCAACAACTTATAATAAAGCGCGAATAACGTGAACAATATGTTCGGAGACACTGAAGAATTAATGCTGCAGCAACCAATACGAAGTTTATATATATATAGGAATATAGAAATACAGATATAGATATAGATATATATATCTATCTATC
>NW_014036707.1:0-2959 GCF_001186125.1 Sphaeroforma arctica JP610 | reverse complement strand
GTGTGTGTGTATGGATGCATATATATATAAGTGTGTGTGTATTGCGCGTTTTGTGTATACGTGTGTTATTGTGAATTATATATATACTATTAAACGTAAATGAATTTTGAAGAACGATATATGTGAATTGGTAAGATGCACATAACTCAGGATCAGCCGGTCATAACAACAGTTGCAACGTATCCGTAAAGTACAGTGTAGTGTCCAATGGTGCAGATCGGAAGGTTCTATGCCATTTATAGTTCAACAAAGTTGAAAGGAGGATTCTCTTACCGTTTCGTCTACTCCTTGGAACAGTTGGTCGAGTGTCTCGGGTGACTGAAGTGCCCTTTTCACCAGTAGTAAGTCTTTTGCACTGAATGCATACGCTAAGACCCCTCCATCATACAGAGCGAGACTGAGTGTGTGGATATAAACTTTATGGTGATCGAGAGACATCACTACCTTCGGACCCTTGACTGGTAACTACGAGCAAAGCTTGACGTAGACTCATCAGAGTCTAATCATAAGACATCGCAAATTAGGTTATAGAATTTAATTTGCATTATTCACGGGCTATTTACTGAGTGTTGGTATCATAAGACTTAATAAGTGATCATGTAGTTACAGTGCTCATGTAGTTACAGTGCAATATATATTATATTATATAGTAAGTCACAACCCTTCTCATACAGCTCTCTCTCTATACTATTTATACTATAGAGTATTTATTTTATTTTTTACTTTTATTTGAGTCTGAAGACGTCTGATGACAGTGATGAGTGATGACTGATCACTCATGAATTTTTTAGGGTGACACGGTGACAGATGGAGTGATGGAGTCAAGGAAAATGATGCCGCGCAAATTTGGAGCAAAGTAAGTCAATCTAGTCAATAACCAATTAAAAGAATTAGATTTCTTTTTCTACCGCACATCATTGGTAGGCGGAATGCAGACCTGCTATGGCTATACACATGGCTTTTCTAGTAAAGTGACGTCTTCGAACGTCTTCGACTTACTACTTTTACGCACAACATGTCGCTACGCTGTGTTGGACATAGCGACATATCGCCATAACGCTTGATAGACACAGCGATATGTCGTCTCAGTGCAAGATTGCGCACAGGGCTGTTACATGGTCTCACTGTCTATCCGACCATGTATGGATTCCAGTTCTAAATCGTGTCTCCTTGAGCTCTAGCTGAACTGTGTCTTGGCATAACGAACTACACTTTGATTTTCGTGCGTGTGTGAGCAATGGTAGTATGGCCAGATGTTATATCTTCTACTCGATACAAACGTTGCGGTACTTTTAAAACGCAGAAGAAGAAAAGAGAGGTGGGTAGCACGTGTTGAAGGGAACAGATGGTTCGAAGAACATTCTGCTACTCGCTGTCAATATTGACTTGGTTACGATGGTGGTGCTACCTGTTCCATAGAATACTTGTGATGTATCTGATATCTGATCGACACATTTTAGCTCTAGAAGTTCTGTAGCTCTAGAAGTTGTGGACAAAGTACTCTACGTGGATATTTAGAACTGGAGCAGAGCACTGAACCTAAGAGAAAGGTTTAAACCCGGACTAGAGCACAGCACGGCATCGGTTCACCCCCAACCTCGCTCCTCAACCGAATTATGACGGATAACCTGGTCCTACTTGGCATTTCGTACTCTGCATTAACCCATTCTACAGCACTACACGATAAAGACCCGATCCGAACCACAGAGGTGGGTACGCTATTTAGTAGGTCAGAAAGCAAATACGTGGCACACTCGATGGTGTCAGTTTTTTGTCAGCACCGGCCTGAATTGATCCAGCGCATATTCTCCATTGTCGACTCACTTGGTCCAAGCTTCAACAGGGAATTTACTGACCACTTCTTTCCATCGATCTTCCTCGAACCACTACAACGGCTATGAAAGCCATACGATATGTACAAACATTGTAACTTGACTCCTTTGAAATAAATAATACTATCCCTAGGGCAGTATTTTAGGGAAGGTAAAAGCGATAATTCATCCGAAACTTATAAAGCCGGGTATTTACATACTGCCCTTATACACCATATGGTAGAAAAGTTTACATTGTTATCACCTGTATGTATAAACAGCATCCAAGCTGATATAACATATATGATTTATTTTTTTGAGATACTGCTATTTTCTTGAAATGCATTCACCTAATTTACTACAAAATCGGAAAGGCCGCGAGTTCGAATCTTGTCTTGGGTAAATTTTGTGATGGGAGACACCAATCAAATAATACTAGGCTAGTATGTTCTCAGAGGTTGTGATAAAAGCGTAGAAGGTTCAGGGAAATCTAGCCAGAAGTGAATCGTGCGGACTGAGATCGAAATATTCGTGGACACGTTCTAGTTTTGTTGTAAAATATGGGATGTCGGACTGAACCAACAAACCTAGTACTAGGTTAGTTGGTTCAGTCATTCAGTTTACTACAGTATTTTCTTTTATTAATTCATTTTCATTATTTTATTTCTTTTAAAACTCAATTGCTTAGTCTACGACGGTCTTCACTTAGAATACCCACAAGTTGTAAACTAACAGGGTCTAATAATATATGCATCACTGAATTTCCAGGAGTAATAGCCGGGCCTCCACTTTAGACTCTATGTTATAAACGTACTCTTAAGCAGTACGTAAACTACAAACGTACTATTAATAGTACAAGGAACTTAAGTTTCCTAAATAGTTTTTGACAGTTTTATTAATTATCAGATATTATTTGGACAAGGCCAATAAAACGCCTCAGTAAAATACCAAACATAAGATTTGGTCTAGTTCTATTAATAGAACTATATTTACTTTCCAAATCTATTTATATCTGAATACTTCAGTAGCGATATATGTAAGATTCGGTCTAATAAAGGCGATACTAATGCCTTAGAATAAACAAACGCGTAGGTAAATTCTATATATCGTGTAAATATCGATATAAATAAACGAAATAATATAGAAAT
>NW_014036708.1:0-2960 GCF_001186125.1 Sphaeroforma arctica JP610 | reverse complement strand
CCGAAGGCCGTATTTCTACACAGGAAGCCATTTTCCATCTCTTCTCACACATAAACAAGCACCTATACCCGATTCCGACGCATCTGTCTGCAACCTAGGTTGCTCCTCTTGTCTAGGTTCTACCAAGACTGTATTCGCCTGCAAAATCTTCCGAATCGACTGAAAAGCCTTCTCCTGCTCAGGACCCCACTGGAACCGTGCCTACTTCTTAGTAAAATCACTAATCGGAGCCAACACATTTGAGAAATTTGGAACGTATCTCGCCCACCATCCAAAACACTGATACCACGACCTGACTTCGGCCTTGATTTTGGGCCTGGGCATATCTAATAATGCCTGAAGCTTTACTTCAGTTATCATCGAACCCTTATCTGTAACCTTTCGACCCATCACGACTATAGGATCTTGTCGATACGCGAAATTACATTTTGACAGCCGCAACTGTATCCTTTTCGCCTCAAAGCGCCTGATCATCTTCACAATACCATCCCAATGCTCAGCTGGTTCATCCGAATCTAACGCGGTATCATCAATGTACGTCTTAATTCCTTTAATTCCCTCTGATGTCTCATCCATTAGTTGTTGGAACACAAATGATGCTTCCTTCAAACCAAACGGCATCCCAATAAATTGGAATCTCTCTCCCCAGGGCGTCAAAAATGCAGTAACCCCTCGACTACCAGGCTCTATCATTAACTGCCCAAAACCATTTCCAGCATCCACATTGGTTCTCCACTTGCGCCCCTTAACTGTTGCCAGAAATTCATCTTCTGTTGGTATCGGATATGTACCCGAATTTAGCTGATAATTCGTACGCATATAATTTATGCACATCCTCCAATCTTTGGGTTCCTCAAAACTGGGATTACTACTCGGCACTTTAGGCACAAGTTTCGGCACTGTAAGCCAATCCGTATCTTGCAACCTCTCTATCAACCCAGCTTCAAGCAATAGTTGCACCTTCTTCTTCATCACTTCTATAAGTCGCACATCTTTCTTCGCATATACTTGTCTCAAAGGCGCCCCTCCTTCTTTGATCTGAAGCTTAAGCATCCGATCCTTCACAAACTTCGGTTTCTTTTCATTGTACGCCACCCTCCTAATAGCCGCCACCAACTCTGCCAATTCTTCCATAGACTTCCCCAGTTTTTCAGCCAACAGTTCCAAGCCACTCGTATCGAACATTAGATATTCGTCCTCACCCCCGGATCCATCACTTTCATAATCTGAACCATAACCCCCATCATCTTACATATTATCAAATAGTGTTACCTGTTCTGCTCGCTGATATAATAACGGCGCCGCCACATGCTGAATATAATCTAACACCGGCTCAGACGCCACTTTGTTCAGCCAGGTCTTAACGTCTGCTGGCTTCTCTCTTACCACCTCAACCGGAAACAGTGTATACTTAGTCACCCCTTGCCTAGTGAGTACTACCCCAGTTAATACATACTCATTCAATTCACGTCTACCTAACAACATACATCCATAACCCACATGTCCAACTTAACGCTCCTTTCACCTCAACATCTCGCATCTTGTATTCCACATAAAGTGGAGCACCAAATCCCGTAACCCACTCTCCACACAAATCATACTGAGCAACCAGCCCCAGACGCTCTGCCAAACCCTTAGAAATCATCGACATATCGGCGCCTTGATCAACAAACATATCGACATAACACTGTTCATTCTCCACATAACTATAGATCAACGGTTGGCCTGGCCCTTCATAACTAGCCGCCGCCGCTTGTCACAATTCAGGTGTCCCATCTGTACTCATACGCACCTCTCCAGACGCTGCTGCCGATACATTACCCCCGTATCGTGTTGTAAGACAGAATCTCACAGTATGACCTCTCTTGCTACACGTATGACACACCACGTCTTTCAACACAGGACACTCCTTCAGATAGTGACCATCTTGCTTGCAAAACAAGCACGCCCCACTCAGACCTGTCATCCCTGAAACCCTGGACTCTTGTCTAGCTGCAGCTGCTTGTTCCCTCTCTTCTTGACGCGCTATGTCGTCTTCTCTCATCTCAGACAATTTCTCCAGCACCTGCCCCAACCCTCCTGCCTCAAACATTCTCAGAACCATGTTCTTCTCCGATTTGCGACTCGCAAATAAGACTTTCAACAGACTTATACACCGCTCAGTCAATCCTTTTAAACCCTCTATCACTACATTCTTAAAGCTCACATCATTTGCCAATTTAAGCAACATATCCACATAGTCATTATCCCTCAGCATAGGAACCATCCAGCGTGCCTCATGCTGATTCGCTTTCTTAGCATTCCTACGAATCACCTTGCACAAAGTATCATACTCTCGCCGTTTCTACTGCAGGCACTCCTTTCTTCTTCTTAGCATCCTCATCCTCACTGTCGCTACTTTTGCTGTTATCACTGCTGTCACTGTCCTTAGCGACTTTCTCCTCAGTCTCACTTTCGCTCTGTTCGTCCTCAGAAGGCACCTCAGTAAATGGATCCCGTTCTGGGAGCACTTTCTTTGCTTCAGCTTTCGCCGCAACATGCCGAGCACCATGGTAATAAGTCTCACGAAGATGCTCAATAACCTTTTCAGGCTTGGATCCCCACCCTCCTATTGCCTTCGCAAAATCCGCCTGGGTTCCACTCACTTCAAATGGGTCCTTAAACGCTGGGTACAATGCTGCAGCCGCTATGTACAGATCCTTCGTCTCAATAACAGTCTTGTTAATATAGCCCTCTCGTTCCGACTTCGTCTCCGGAGTATACTCCTTTAAAAGAGCCATCGCTGGGCGGGACCCTCCTTTCTTCGCCTCGAGCTCATAAGCCTTGGTACCCCTGGCGTAATCCCATCGATCCATAAGTGTCGTCATCGGCTCCCCTCTCACATATCTCCAGAGAGGTTGCCCAGTCCCAGCTGCATTATCCTTCTCGTAAACCATTTTCCACTAACGTTTATTTGTAAT
>NW_014036709.1:0-2961 GCF_001186125.1 Sphaeroforma arctica JP610 | reverse complement strand
TTGCTCTATCAGAAACTATGGTATGTTTCATTGGGGCGAATCCAAGAGACTCATAAAATCCTATCTTTGGAAAAAAAATAAATAAATAAATAAAACTCTTGATGTCCTTAGTTACTGTCTTAACCAATAACATGCCACTTATCAAGAATTACCGACTTAGCCTTCATCAGACTGGCACATCTGGTTGGCTGATCGGAGGATCAACTAGGTAACTTCAATAGTCCCTAGAAACCTATATTCGGTTGAGCCATCTCGCTATCGAAATATTCAGATATAAATAAAGTTGGAAAGTAAATAAAGTTCTATTCATAGAACTAGACCAACTCTTTATGTTTGGTATTTTAATAAGGCCTTTAATGACCTCGTCCAAATATCTGATATGTCAAATGGAAAAGGTATTAATTAATAAAACCATTAAAAACCATTTTAGGAAACTTAAGTTCCTCGTGCTATTAAGAGTGTATTTAGGAAACTTAAGTTCCTCGTATTATTAAGGGTACATTTAGGAAACTTAAGTTACTCGTACTATTAAGAGTACCTTTATAATTTGCGTACTGTTTAAGAGTACGTTTATAACATAGAGTCTAATGTGGAGGCCCGGCTTGTTACACAGCTCCCACCCAGCTTTGAGACTCATGAGAAGCAAGTTGCTCACTCAAGCTGATTATGGGTCAAAAAGCGAGAAAGGAAAAACGGGTCGAAACATTAAGTAGCATAACATATAGTCAATGTTACTCAGGCGAAGAAGTTAAGCGTTCTCGGTTACCCCGTGAGTTTTGGGCTTAGGTTCAGTAGGTCCGTGGTGGTCGACTGGACGTTTCTTACGCTTCAGTGTCTTAAGCACATATTAAAGATGAGCATTAAAGCTCGGGATAAATGCTGTAGGCGGATAAGTTTTAACTTCCGTTCCTTCAGATGATAGAAACATGATATCTTTTTCAGCTTGTGACTTATGCAGCCGTTTACGCCATTTTCGATTAAAGGCTTTTAAATAGTCTTGATTATAGAAAGCATCTGAAGTCAACTCAGCTATTGTACCGTCTATAAAGCGTGTACGATAGTATGTATAGCCTCCCTTATCCGTTCTCCATATAATGTCTTTAAATTCAGAACGATCAAGAGGGGCATTAGAATCATGTCTTCTTGCGAGTATAACCTCTGTAGTCGGAATACGCTATATGTGTATATGCTTCGGGATTATCTTTCATAAATCCTTTTAAAAATAGGATTGTTGGACTGCGTGCTTGAGCACTTTAACTGCGTCTTCACACTCTTTAGTCCACAAGTCTTCTAGTTTGCCTTTATGACATCTTAAGTGTCCAAAGGGTTTAAGATAATCAGCCAATTGTGGTACTCCATCTGAAAAGAAGTTTACAAACCCACACATGCTGTTCACATCTCTTCCTGTAGTTGGTGTTCGCCAATCTAACAGGTGTTCCACCTTACCGGGGTCGATTTTATTACCTTCCCCAGATATACGATAGCCTAAGAGCTGTATTTTGCTCATGGCGAAGTAACGTTTCTTCTCGTTAATCTTGAAGTTTTGTTCGTTGAGTCTCTGAAGGACTCGCCTGACTAATGCGGCATGTTCGCCCTTAGTTTTAGAAAAGATGGCTATGTCATCTAGAAAGACTTTCCTCCATTACTTGTTGGATAAATGCTGGTAAGGAGTGCAACCCGAAAGGTGTACCTCTAAACCTGTATTGTTTACCTTTCCAGGTAAAACTAAAGTGCTTACGATGGGGTTCATAAATTTGCATTTGATGATACCCCTGTGTTAGGTCTATGGATGTAAACACCGTAGCACCTTCCATTCGTCTCAGTAATTCGTTTATATGGGGGAGATGGAAACTACGAGTCGGCAATGACTTATTTATTGGACTCATATCTAGACATACTCTGACTTTCCTCAATGTTCCGTCAGAGTTGTGTTGATCAACTGCGAATAATGCTAACCGGCGTTTGTTGGTAATTGATTCCGATTACCCCATCGGATAACCATTTCTCGACTTATTCTTTAACTACAGCTTCGTGTCTCCAAGAAACATAGTTTCTTGAAGGATATTTGAGCTTAGTAAAGTCTACCTTGGTCAAGTCAAGACTGACGTATCCGTCGTTGAAACGGAATTTCGCCCAGTCGGTTATTTTTTATCTTCTTATTTACTAATATTAGATTCATTATCTTATCGGCAAAGCCAGGAATTAATTTCTTGGCTGTGTCCGATGGTGGTGTATGTGCTTTTAGACAATTATCGTCTGACTGATCCTTTAATGGATCTATGTTGTTGGGTAAGCCTGTTACGGTTATCCCTAACGTGAGAAAATAGCTTATTCCGACTACAATGTCGTACTTCTGGGACATCTTCACGATCACAGCTTCAGTCGTTGTATTTCTATCATCGGCCAGGGAGATTTTGACATCTGTGGCCATGGTATCACACTTAGAAGTTTTATCATCTGCTAAAATAAGGTGAGTGGTTTGAGTTCGCCTTTCAATGTCATTCATTAATGCAAAGCGGTCGAATATACATGAAATTTCTGAACCAGGATCAATCAATGCAAGGACTTTATTTCCGTTGCAACATACAGGGATTATTACACGCTCATCTAATGAGTCGTTGTATCGTCTTTGTAACGATTGTACCCGGTAGTACTTTCACTCCAACTTAATGTCGGGCTTCTTGTCGCAAGACTTGGCGTGATAGCCATTGGTCTTCTCACACTTGTCACACTTGGTAAAAAAAGTGTGTATAGGTGGATGCATGTCTGCCATTCCAATAATGTAAGATTCGGTCTAATAAAGGCGATACTAATGCCTTAGATTAAATAAACGCGCAGGTAAATTCTAAATATCGTGTAAATATCGATATAAATAAACGAAATGAGACGTTTAATAAAGTTAGGTTTGCCTCGTAAAAACAGCAATACTCTGAGGGATTGTGAGGCTGAGACATTGTCAAT
>NW_014036710.1:0-2961 GCF_001186125.1 Sphaeroforma arctica JP610 | reverse complement strand
AGTACAGTGTGGTTGAGTGAGTTGTGGGTAGTAATTGTTATAGTATAGTGTGGTTGAGTGAGTTGTGGGTAGTAGTTGTTATAGTACAGTGTAGTTGAGTGAGTTGTGGGTAGTAGTTGTTATAGTACAGTGTGGTTGAGTGAGTTGTGGGTAGTAATTGTTATAGTACAGTGTGGTTGAGTGAGTTGTGGGTAGTAGTTGTTATAGTACAGCGTTGTTGAGTGAGTTGTGGGTAGTAGTTGTTGTAGTACAGTAAAGTTGGGTGAGGGGTTTGTACTAGTTGTTATAGTACAGTGGGATTGGGTGAGGGGTAGGTAATAGTTGTTGTTTGTAGGTTTGTTTCATATTTGCAAACCTCTGAGCTGTTGTCCGTGAACGTGTAAATGACTTCACAGATCTCTGTGCAGTCTTGGTTGATATGTATATGCGGTTGAATCATACCTACAATCACAATATTAATATAGGTAGCTGCTTTCTGGGTCTTCATACAGATTTTTGGGAAATAAAAACCCTAAAACCCTAAAACCGGTTGCTAGGCAACTGCTGGGGTATCGTTCCTGTGATAGCGATTCACCGTATGTTTCAACTTATGAGCTTGTTCTGCTGCGCGAAACTCAGAAGAAGGTCAGCGCCTGAGCCCATTCGCACGTTCTCGCTCACGCACTTTAACTCAAACACTCCTGCCATCCGACAGTACAACAATACGACAGCTCGTATTACACTGACGAGCAGACAGACTTACATATTTTGAACAGACTTACATATATGCAACAGACTTACATATATGCAACAGACTTTCATATATGCAACAGACTTACATATATACAACAGACTTACATATATACAACAGACTTACATATATGCAACAGACTTACATATATACAACAGACATACATATATGCAACAGACCTACATACATACAACAGACTTACATATATGCAACAGACTTACATATATACAACAGACTTACCTGTATACAATGCTTGTATCCTATTCTACATCTTTCATCAATGCCCTGTGCTTGAGTCTCGCACCCGGAGATAGAGTTACAGAGAAGATACAACGGGCAAACATGACAATACGAACAATACGATAATACAACACGGGTCAAAATCTAAACCCTGCTGATGCTGTAGATACAGAAACCAGCATCAGCATACTCACTTGCACTGAACATCTCTCTGTGGTGCCTCCCTCCCGCAGGTCGATGCGCAAGCGCTGCACCAACGGCATGCGCCTGGGACTTGCGCACGAGTTCCAACACCGATACGACTTGGCCATACAACAGTACAACATCGTCAAAGAATGGATCAGGGAGGGGTTCACTCTGTTGAAGAGTGAGCACGGATCAGCCCCGCCCGTGAAGTACGAGGCACTGGCGGAGACCAATGGAGATACGACTATAGCCAGGTACACGACACACGAGTATAGGGGGGGGGGGTTTTGCGGGTGTTTGGGTGGAGATACGACTATGGCTAACTACACTACACACGAGTATGGGGTGTGAGGGGGGTGTGTGTACTTGGTGTTTGGGTGGAGATATGACTATAGCCAGGTACACTACACACGAGTATGGGGTTTGAACACTACACACGAGTATGGGGTCTGAGGATGTGTGTGTGTGCTGGTGTTTGGGTGGAGATACGGCTATAGCCAGGTACACTACACACGAGTATGGGGTGTGAGAGGAGGTGTGTGTGCTGGTGTTTTGTTGCTGTCTTATAAGGCACACATTTGATATGGGGGCATAATACGTAGTGAGATATACGCTATCACGTTTTAACACACGAGTATTGAGTGTGAGGGTGTGTGTGTGTGCTGGTGTTTGGTTGCTGTCTTATAAGGCACACATGTGATACGTGCTAGCCATATGCGTATAATACGTATTGAGATATACAGTTATTCCAACCACAACTCTCCTGTTCCCGTTTCTAACAATACCATTTGACACCGCACAGCAGTGCCATAGAATCAGCCCCACTAGACACGTGCAAATCGAATGTTCCGGTTTCCGCTGCGGATAAAGCGGGACGGGTGGCGCCACCGGCGGAGGCTGCCACGGAAGCGCCGGACGAGTATGTAGTGTGGGTTGTCGCAAATTCGAATAATGCACTTTACTATTTTCGCATATGGGGGGGGGTGTGTGTTCAGTGTTTGTATTGGTTTTAGGGTTCAGCTAAACCCTAAACCCTACACCTTATCACCCTAAAACCCTGGAAACTCCTCGGGACGATCGCTCGTTCTGAATGAGCTCCCAATCTCTGTGGGTGCGTTTACGTCTTGCCATGGATTGATGCCGCCTATTGCCGGTCTATTATACCGGATATGTACTTGTAAGTTGCACTTTCTTTAGTCATCGCATCGTCTATAGCCGGTCTATTATAAATGTACTTGTGAGTTGCACTTTCTCATTCCTCGCATCGTCTATTGCCGGTCTATTATACCGAATATACACTTATGAGTTACACTTCATCTTCATCGCATAGTCTATTGCCGGTCTATTATACCGATATGTACTTGTGAGTTGAGCTTTCTTATTCATCGCATCTTCTATTGCCGGTCTATTGTACCGGATATACACTTGTGAGTCACACTATCTTACTCATCGCATCAATGTGCCAGGATCAATACACACAAGTGTGCTGCAGTGACAGATGTGCCAGTTAATGAGAGCACGCACAGTGAGGTCCAGCACAAACGCAGGAAGATACAGGCGCAAGAAACTCAAGAACAAGAAGACAGTGGACGCATAGTCCAATTAGATGCCTCCAATGGGGGAATTCAGGACGGGTTGATTGGCGGAGAAGCGGAGGATGAACCGGAGATGAAGCACATGAGCACATGGGTAAATGGCGAATGGAAGACGTGGTAGGTTACCACATAGTATATATATATATATATATATATATATATATATTACTACACACACAACACACACACACACACACACACACACACACA
>NW_014036711.1:0-2964 GCF_001186125.1 Sphaeroforma arctica JP610 | reverse complement strand
ATACAAATGTATATGTATATGTACATGTTTATACATATACATATATATTTATTTATACAGACGTTCATTGTACATATATTTATCCGGTTTTGTGTTGTATTCATTTTGTTTTGCATAAGTTTCCAACTTTAACATCAATAACGACGATATGAATATACGAGTACACATACAGCTACATACAAAAGTCTTCAAAATCGGATCTACTAACCCACTACACCCGTATATACACCAGCAATAACACATACTTGCTTGACACAAACCACCCTACCCACTCAATCAACAGAACCCGCATCCACCCCTAGCACGCGTCCCTTATCCCACGAGAAGGGAGAGCTGGGCGTGAGAGGTGTAGCCGTGGTACAATGCTGTGACTGTCGCGTGGCTGTGCACGTGACTTGCTACGGCATCCAGAGCATCGACAACCCCTCAGAGTGGAGATGCAGTTTGTGTGCCACACTGGAATACCAACAGGGTGATAAGCTGGCCGTCAACTGTGAGCTGTGTCCGCAGCAAGGGGGAGCCTTCATGAGTGCGGGCAAGAACAAGTGGGTGCACACGGCGTGTGCGCTGTTTATCTACGAGTCCTACTTTCAGGGTATGGATCCTGGTAGTTGTTTGCGGTAGACGTGTATGTGTATGTGGTGGTGTGTGCGTATGCGTGTACATGTGCCTATGCATGTGCATGTGTATGTGCGTGTGTGCGTGTGCGTGTGTTTGCGTTGGTTTGATTATTCTAGGAATGTCCGTCGCATCCATGGCATATCTTCTATCAGCATACAACGCGAGCGGCGCATGGTTTCAGTAGCCGTACGAGCCAACCGAACCGATGACACGCAGTTGTCTTTGCATCTTTGCACTTCACATACGATTTGTTATAAGGTCACAGTCGGGTATACATGCCCCGTGAACACAAGTAGCCAATTAGATAGGCGGCGTGCGAGTTCTACGGCAACTGCGTTAGGGGTAGTTCTATCGGGTTCATCTCCATTTAGGTATAGTCAGGTAATGAGACAAACCCAAGTATCTACACGTACACGCTATCAAATATGACACTGGAAAACGCCTCATGGGGTAAATGTGTATTTTGAAATACGAGCATATTTCCGTTTTGACAAAAGACTGCACGGCTGGTTTGAACTTTTTAGCCGAATGCATCAGATATGTATTTAAATTGGGCCTACACTTTCCGATCAACTTCAAAAGCTTGAAGACGGTGTGTCTGACTTCAACCTTTGTGCCGCACTAACCAGACATGTATTTTGGCCTTGAACGATTTAAACGACTTCCACAGGCTGGAGAGATGGGGTAGGGTTTCCAAGCCGAAGACCGGTGCTGAAAGAGCCGATTATGCTGGACAAGATACCAGCATCTCGTAAAAGTTTGGTAAGTACAAGTTACTCCTTCGCAGGCAGATATGTACACAAGTCCAATTGGGTGTTAAAAGGTTGTTCGTGTCAGTTGACATTTGTATTCGGTAGGCGAACAGCCTGCCCACCTTTACAACCGATCTGTGTTGTATGGCAAATGTGCAGTGTGAATGGTCTCGGATGTTAGCGTATGCTAGTGTATATGTATATACGTATGAACCCACCATAACAAGCGATCTGTGTTGTATGGCAAATGTGCAGTGTAAATGGTTTCGTATGTTAGCGTATGCTAGTGTATATGTGTTCTTTCCTGGGTGGCGAAGCCTATGTAGGCAAATCTCTACCCAGATCTTGATTGCAATCCTGCACCTTAGTGAGATCCAAGTGTATGCATGTAGTAGTGGCGTATGATGACTTAACAACTACTCGATCCCCCTTCCGCCACTCGCTCATACACTCCATCCTAAATATACACAATTCAGAAATGTAAGATCTGCGCACAAAGCATGGGTACGGCCGCGGGGAAGAAGAAGGTCGCCAAAACGGTACGTTCTTTCTTTCTTTCTTTCTTTCCATGATACATACGTATGAGAATTCGCACGTGTATGAGCATGTCTCGCCCCTGTATATGTACCGAAATGTAAACTAATAGATGGGTGTTGTGCTTCGATGGTAGTAAAAGTTGTACGATCGCCAGGTGGAGAGGTTTGTAGCTATGTGTGACATTATACTACTGACATTTTACGCGATATTCGTCTATGTAGCATGTGATTGACATGAGTGGAGTGTATGGCCTTCGCTTGAGGTGTATGTCTGTATGCCCGATATGCGTAGTTGTGTGTATACTGTTTTCGAAGTAGGTCTGGATGGTTCGAGATGCATAGTCGTTTCATAAACGGTCTAAGATTACATTTGAATTGTCGTAGTTGTATTCACATGAGGTACATATATCATAGTATGGACGCACAGACATCCTCTGCGTGATTGGGCGAGGAAAGACACCCATAGTACCACTCCCGTGTACCTATAGCCAATCACATAGTAGAGTATGATCCCGTTCACTCGTCACACAGCCCCTTTTACTTTCAAAAATTTGCTGGCTACTTCGGTCAAATACGAATAGTTGTAGCTTAGACTCAGTTGCTTCACATCGGTACACGTAGCGTACGAGTTCAGGGATAGAATACACTTATGAGTACAAGTACAGGGATAGAATAAACTTATGAATGGCGTTATTACACATTTCCTGGCATCGAGCATAGTCCCAAGCCAATTGTTTTACCTCCCTTCCACCGATGCGTTACCATACAGACTTGTACGTACTGCGATCACAGGCGGTGTGTGGCAACCTTCATATACACTCTCTCACATTAACCACTGTTCACCTAATTCACTTGCTTCTGTCTACATCTGCGTTGCCCAATACAGGCCTGCAAGCAATGCGACTACGGACAATGTGTAGTGGCCTTTCACGTCACGTGTGTGCAACGGTCACCAGACTATCCCACAGAGTTTGACTGGTCACAGTTCCCCTCCTACAACGCCCTGTCCACCTATTGCACCAATGTCAAGCATCCTCCACAGAAAGTATGACTAG
>NW_014036712.1:0-2964 GCF_001186125.1 Sphaeroforma arctica JP610 | reverse complement strand
TATACATATATATATATATAGTCATATCCGCAAGCTAGTGATAGAGCGAACAAATGCAAACAAAGAACACACTGCAAACCATAAACCAGTTATCATGACAATAACTAAGAAATTTAACATACATTCAAAACGTAAAGCCAAAAACTTACCGGCTGTCTCAGTCTTCGAGGCAGTCGAGCGCTTAGAGAACGAGCTTGAATTACTTAGTGTACTGGAACTGTTTGGATTGGCCAAATTAGACTTCAAACTCTTCGGAGACGCTCCCCCGGCGTCACCACTGCTCAGCCTATTCAAGCGTCTGCGCGGTTCTCTGGGACCTACAAGAAAAATGGAATAGTAGCCAATCAATTCACAGACTATTTACAATACTATAGATCACTATTTACCAAGTCCTATTTAGTATACAATCCGAAACAAGCGTCTGCGCGGTTCTGTAGGACTCCTAAGGAAAACAAATTTATGGGCCATTGTTAAGTGAATAATCTAATAACACAGGAAAGATAAATTGGAGGCCGATTAATACAAAGCCTTTAGTTGTTATAGAACTATATATCAATGTTTACTATCATACGTCTGCGTGCTCTGGGACTTGACAGGTAAAAGAATCAGTTGCCAAGTACTTCCCGAACCCGACCACTACGACTGTAAATCTGATATACACTTCTCAGCCTAACAAATGGACAACCATAGATTCTTTCTGCGCGGTTCTGTGTATCTACAATGACCGTCGAAATTGTTCTTAGATCCCTTTCTGATCTCAAATGCGAAACTGTAGATTCTTGTACACTATCGCTCTGCGATGCATCTAATTATTTTTTTATTTGTACAAGTGCTTCTCAACACTGTACGGTGATAAGAGGCTGACTGTATTGTCTACTGTATCATCCAGAGATCATACCTATCAACGCGAACAGCAGAGATCTTTAACTAGTCGTTTCCGACTGATCGCCGTACGGTCAACTAGACGCACCCCTTCACAGCGCAACGACTACACAACACATACACGTGTTGTAACACATACACATGTTGTAATACCTACACAGGCTACACAAGTTGTAACATCTACACAAGTGATCACGTGCACACAACCTGTACCACACAACCTGTAAGTAACAACTCCACCACCAACTTGTAAGAAGTAACACCCATACATACCGTCCACCGTGATCTTGATATGATCGAACAGTTGTGCCGTCATGGGCGGGTGTGTGAGTATCTTGACTGTCACTGTCAGCGTCTTTCCCCTACCCGAGCGCCCAACAAACCGCAGATCTTCGAATGTGGCCACGCCATTGACTATAGTGGCTGAGTTATTCTTCATCTCCGAGAACAAAGCCTCCTCGTTCTGAGCGTGTACGGTGCATTCAGTCCCATCGGGCACTATGCACAGCGCGTATACCTTATTGAGAGTGTGATTTGAATCAGAATGAGAATAAGAATGAGAATGAGATTGAGAGTGAGAGTGACAATGAAAACTAAAATAAGAATGAAAATCAGAATAAATACGAGAATTAATATGAGAAAGAGTGCGACCAAGAGTTCAATTGAAGGGTATGAGAAAGGAAGTGAGAATGACAAAGTGAGAATGACAATGAATTGTTCGTGCTTCGATTGAGATACAGAGAGTAGCCTTACATGTGTGAGAATCCAGCTTGCCACTGGCATTATCATTCACATTTGGGTGAGTGAATCAAAAAAGGGGGCAACACATCCGAAAACAACAGATATAGCCCAAAAGACGGAAATTTTTCTGAAAACATAGGTACAACGCAAACCGCAAAGGAAGTAATTAAATTGCAATATACATGACGTACCAGCAACGAGGTCGAGAAACTCTCATATACGTAAGTAACATACCAGAAACGAGGTCATGAAACTCTTATTGCATCGCCAATGCAACGGTAACTTGGTGCAAACTATGTTCTGGTTACTCGTTGACTGCAGTTGCGCTTCCTTCACACCACCTCCGGCAGACATCTTGGTACCACCGGCATTCTGGTACATGCCATACAACGGGGCTGTGGGAATGATCTGTTGTGGCTGTAACGTGGTTTGTAATCAACAGGGATTTAATATTGGGTTTCGAGAAGGAGACAATGGGCAATGTCGATAAGTAAATAAAATATGCACTTAACATGGAAACCACTTTACATACACCTTTGTTGATCAAGATGTGGATAGCCCGATACAAACTGAGATGTAAATCGAACGGTAGCATACTTGTACCCTTCACAGAGAATTTGAGTAACATATAGACATACAGTATAGTCAAACCACAAAATTGTTTCAAAGCTAGTTTCAAGCCAAACTGGACAGACGTACAGGTAGATAACCAATACGTAAGCGAGCAGAATATACAATGCTTCTAAGCGCCGATATGCCCCTGAGACAAAGAGAATACAATTAGATGTAGACAAGATAGAGGATTAACTGTACCTGAAACAGACCATTCGCCGCTCCCTGGAACATCTGCTGCTGCATCTGTTGCTGCAAGTTCCTCCGTTGCTGTTCCTGTGCGGTGAAGTTACCCATCCCACCGTCGTTCATGCTATAGTTGCCAATCTGCTCAGCGGCTGCGCTGAGACTCATCCCATCCTGCAAACAAACCAGACCATTCGTGCAATACGATGGAGGTTTGGTGCGAGACAAATTTGCCTGTTAAGTACTGAATCCGCTCATATTAAAAAAAAATTCAGGCGTTCAATACTACGAACTTGCACCGTATACGATAATACGATAGTCAATACACCTGGACGTACGGCCAAGTACAACTCTTTGAAGAATAGTCGACATGAGGACACATATCCACAAGGAGAAGGATTGCCCACGCCCCGTGAAATACAAATATCTATAGCTTCCTACGTCATTTTAAAAAAGTTTTTGCAGACATCATATATTGCATTGCTAGCTACAGATGATATATATATATATATATATATATATATATATATTAGTATGTATATA
>NW_014036713.1:0-2969 GCF_001186125.1 Sphaeroforma arctica JP610 | reverse complement strand
GCGTTTACTCTAATATTTTTTGTTTCTAAATATAGATTGTTTCATCGGTAGGTACATTGATGGCGGATGTTTCATTTTGAAGTAGAGCATCATTTCTGACGACAGAAATGATTGTAAATTGATTAATGAAAACTATCACTGCCACTTTTTGTTTTGTTATTGTCGTCGTAATCGGATACATAGAGCATTATACACGCTGCATCTCCAATCTGTAGATGTTCATTTATATCCGTAAAGGAGTCTCGAGACACAGATCCGCGGCACTATACGGCGCAGACCCGAACCGTACCACAGAGGGGGGTACTCTACTTAGTAGGTCAGCAAGCAAATATATGGAACATTTGATAGTAACAGTATTTTGTCAACACCGGCCCGAATTCACTCAGCACATATCTTCCATTGTCGACTCACTTGGCCCAAGCTTCAAACGGGAATTTACTGACCACTTCTTCCCATCAATCTTTCCTGAACAACTACAGCGACTATGAGAGCCATTCCATATGTTCATACATTGTATCATACATACTTGCCATTTTTGAAATAAATAATATTATCCCTATGCACCCCACACGAGTATACCAGTTGAAGTAATCAACTACATGGTATCGCCGATTACCTTTATACACATCTACAGCAACGTAGTAGTCTTTGGGCAGACTGACTATATTATCATCCGTACATAATAGTCCGACAGATTGACTCATAAATGTATCCATCAGACTCGGATCGTAATTCCTGTCAATAGGGGGATATCGCAATATGGCCTGCCATACCTTTGGACGATTGAGAATATTGAGAATTTCTGGCGTATATGGTCTCCACTTTGGAAAAAGATTACATCTACTGGCGATGTTATTTACTTGTCCTACTTATTCGTTGTGGATAGTTTTTGATTTATGCCGAGCAAAGCTTTAAAGTTGTGGTCTGTTAAAGCTGTAGGCGTGTATACTGTAGTATGTAAATATACGAATATTTGAATATATACATTATCTCCATGTGATTGGGCGCCAAATAATATATGTTTAAGAAATATGAAAGCTATCTTAATTAAAATATGTCGACCATTATTAAGAAATCAAATTGAAACAGAAAACTGGCTTAATTAAGAAATAAGAAGTATGCATTAGGAATTTATTATTAAGAACCACCGATTTGACATGAATACTATCTGATTCTTAATTAATAATCACCTAAGGAAAAAATTGGGATTGAGTTTTGGATTCTGCCAATTTGGGTTTAAGTATTAATAGAAATTGGGTTCACATTCTTAATTATGATAAAATATTTATGTGCTTTTACAAAATGTAATACGAAAACGTACAGATCGATACATAATAATGACATGGTAGCTCTGTCCCCTGCTGAGTACTGACAGTGATTCAGCCTGTCGCTGACTGCCTGTGTCATGAAATACTGAAACAGTGAAAGCGTGACTGACTTGTCGACTGTCGAGAGTCGACTGAGTAGTGAGTACTGACTGTCACTGGAGCCTAGAGTCTGGAGTCTAGAGTCTGGAGTCACTGGAGTACTGTACTCATCTGGAGTCTGGAAGTTTGGAACACTTAGGAAAATTCAATATTGATGTCAAAACTGAAAACAGTATCAAAACACTCAGAAAAATTAAAAACAGGTTTTGTTATTGGTATTTATCTAAAATATTTCTTTTCATTTTTTGCCAAGCAACTGCCCCCTACATATTTACAAACAAAAAAACTATGTACTCGTGTTGCGTTTGAGAGAGAAACTATTTTGGATTTGGGTTTTCTTAAAAAAACAACAACAAAAATAGGCGGCTAGTACTTTGTTTAATTATAAAAGAATATTTGTTTATTGCTTGTATAATTTATTAGAGGGCTATGTGATACTTTTGTTTTGGTTTTTAAAACAAATATAGACAAAAAACAAAAACAAAATTTGGTCCCCTCCCCGGCCCCCCCCGGCTCCCCTCCCCCTGTGGATTTTTGTATTTCTGATGCATTTTGCACTTTTTCAAATTTGGTACACATATCGGCACTTATCTGTTAAAAATATTGACCCAATATGATACAATAACATATTGGCCCAATAAATATATCGTTCATGTCGAACTGAAATATTTGTGTCGTAATTCCTTGTGAAAAAAAAGTCTAGACCAAAGTCCCAAACCCGTGGTAAATTTCTCGAAAACCCTAAAACAACAATCTTAGGTTTGAAAATGAACCACAAACCATATCTCTATTTTATTAAGCGCAAACTACATAGAGGGCAAAACTAGGGTTCAATGATGGCCCCCCGAAAAAGAAACAGAAAAATAAGCAAGTGTCATTTGCCGCAGGGCGCAGGGCCGCAGGTGGGGTATAAACTATTTATTTTTGAAACTAAATATGTATGAAATATTGAATACTCAGAGCCCGCCAAAAGTGAAGAATTTTGGAATTTGCAATGTAAACCGTCTCCTGAGGTTGTGCCCGCTGTGACCTTGGGGACGTGGGCTGTGGGCAACTGGGAATCATAATCGAAGCCCGAAGGTTTGTTACCATATTATATATACATACACGTGAACACACGCGTGTATAGGTTGACGATTGCCGTCCGGTCTGACAACGTTCCGACGAGTAACGTATTCAGACGCAATAATTCAGTCGAATCGCTCTAGGGAAAATGTTTAGTGCTAAACCCTTCTCCAAACGATTTCAAGGGCATGCTCTGAAAAGTACGTCTGAGTGGGACATCGGACTGCAAGGTAGGCCAGTGGCGTCGTTATTACAACAGTTCATTAGAGATAGGAAATTTATGCAATCAGATTCTTGTTTTCATACGAGGACCATGTCAATGAATATGTTACTCTCCGCTCACTTGCAATATACATGCGGATCTAATGTATTAAAGTAGTAGATAGTTGTATAATATATATATATATATATATATATATATATATATATATATATATATATATATATATACACACACACACACACACACACACACAC
>NW_014036714.1:0-2971 GCF_001186125.1 Sphaeroforma arctica JP610 | reverse complement strand
CTGCCTTCGGTTGGGTTACATTTATGCAGTTTACGTACAATCGCCTGTGAATACATAGGCCCTCCACAAAACTGCCTTCGGTTGGGCTACATATATGCAGTTTACGTACAATGGCCAATGAATACATGGCCCTCCACAACACTGCCTTCGGTTGGGATACATATATGAAGTTTACGTACAATGGCCAGTGAATACATAGGCCCTCCACAACACTACCTCCGGTTGGGTTACATATATGCAGTTTACGTACAATGGCCAGTGAATACATAGGCTCTCCACAACACTGCCTTTGGTTGGGTTACATATATGCAGTTTACGTACAATGGTCAGTCAATACATAGGCCCTCCACAACACTGCCTTCGGTTGGGCTACATATATGCAGTTTATGTACAATGGCCAGTGAGTACATAGGCCCTCCACAACACTGCCTTCGGTTGATATACATATATGCAGTTTACGTACAATGGCCAGTGAATAAATAGGCCCTCCACAACACGGCCTTCGGTTGGGTTACTTATATGCAGTTTACGTACAATCGCCAGTGAATTCATAGGCCCTCCACAACACTGCCTTCGGTTGGGTTACATATATGCAAATTTACGTAGTACAATCAAGAAGAATTGTGAGACATCATAAACTCATAGGTGTATCCCCCTGTCACACTGACATTCGGTTTCATATTTCCTTTTATGTACATTATCTCTGCTGGCCACAGCCCCGATGGCGTGTGCGTGCTACCTACAGCTGCCACTCCCACTCACCGCCTGTCTACTTATGATCGCACACCACCGATGCCGACATGTAGCTCAGATCGGCAAACAGCCGCACATAGCGCATGGCTTCCGAAGTCAGTTGGGACGGCCTGTAGGTGAACGCAGAGGACTTTGAGTGAACGCGATTGTGTACGGTTAACGGAATGAAACGGCCTGAGAATGTATTGCGGCTCTACTGGTGACGGGTGATGAGTTGGTGAGACTTATTCGGGTTGTTGTGTGTGCCGTTCATGGCTACGGTTACAAGCACCCCTAACGGTGGAACTGGAGATCATGGCTATGTATGAGCCTGACAGTCACTCGTGGCTTTAGCAGGGCACAATAGGCAGATATAACAGGCAGAACCCATGGACATTCGAACCCATGGACATTCTGATAGCCAAAGGTGTATACAAATAAGGGAATTTCATAACTCATAGACATACAGGGACACAAAGGATACCCAACACTCATGGGCATTCGAATAGAGAATGAGATACAAACACATGACACCTCATAACTAATGGAAGGTCTTGACCTAATACTGTGGCAATGGACGTGTAGCACAGGTGGGATACAAGTGTTGTACCGTTGACAAGGGTTACGATCTGTCTTACCTTCGAGCCGGTTGCAACGATTCATCGTCTCTCGACAGGGACACGGGACTGGAGATACGGCCCACTACGAGCAAACAATGGTTTGGGGTATGTGTTAGAGTGAATGCTTTAAGGTATGTGTTAGTGTGTTAGGAGTGTTTTGTAGGGTATGTGTTATAGTGTATGTTTTAAGGGATGTGTTAGTGTGTTAGGAGTGTTTTGAGTGTGTTTTAGGGTATGTGTTAGAGTGAGTGTTTCAAGGTATGTGTCAGTGTGTTAGAAGTGCTCGAATGTGTGATGGGAGAGGAACACAGGACTAGAGATACAGCCCACTACGAGCAAGCAATGGCTTAAGGTGTGTGTTAGAGTGAATGTTTTAAGGTATGTGCTAGTGTGTCAGAAGTGCTCGAATGTGTGATGGGAGAGGAACACAGGACTAGAGATACGGCCCACTACGGGCAAGCAATGGTTTGGGGTATGTGTTAGAGTGTATGTTTTAAGGTATGTGCTAGTGTGTCAGAAGTGCTGGAATGTGTGATGGGAGAGGAACACAGGACTAGAGATACGGCCCACTACGAGCAAGCAATGGTTTGAGGTATGTGTTAAGAGTGAATGTTTTAAGGTATGTGCTAGTGTGTCAGAAGTGCTCGAATGTGTGATGGGAGAGAAACACAGGACTAGAGATACGGCCCACTACGAGCAAGCAATGGTTTACACAGATTTCATCCCTCCGAGTCGAAGGCGCTTCTATATCACACCACACCAATGCTTCCCTAGATTCAAGTCCTCCAATTCAATAGCACCCTAATTCACCGTCACCTCCAAAAACAGTGATCCTGAAATACAAATGCACCCCAAATCTAACTACACAATACGCCAATGCTTACTTAGATTCAAGACCTCCAATTTAATAGCACCCTAATCTCACCTTCACCTCCAAAAACAGTGATCTCAAAATACGAACGCACCCCAAATCTAACTACACGTTACACCAATGCTTACCCAGATTCTAACACCCCAATTTAACCTTCACCTACAAAAACAGCAATCCTAAAATACAAACACACCCCAAATCTTACTACACACTACACCAATGCTTACCCAAATCCAACCCTTCCAACTCAAAGGCACCTGCACCTCCGAGACCGGAACCGGACTCCGGGAACAACCCTTCCAGTGCACCCGTGGTCGGCACAGAAAGGTCCGTTAGACCCGTTTCTGGGGCCACATCCTCCACCAACGACACTCCTTCTGTCAACGCAGACGGTGAGGGAGAGTCGACCTTCAGCGTATGCAGACCCAGCTCATCTATGGGCGGTGTCTGTGTCTGTGTATGGTCTCTTGTAGATCGGTTGCTGTTTAGGCTTGAACGGGTCGAGCTCAAGCCACTCCGCGTCCGTGTAGAGCCCTCTCTGCTCCTCCTGTAGGGTGTGAGTGTGTTCCATTTGTATTGTGTTGTGTGTGTGTGGGTGTGGGTGTTCGTGGGTGTGTGTAGGTGTGCGGGTGTAGCATTCGTATTGTGTATATGAGGGAGTGAGCGGGTGTGTGCCATTCGTGTTGTGTATGGGTGTGTGTGTGTGTGTGTGTGTGTGTGTGTGTGTGTGTGTGTGTGTGTGTGTGTG
>NW_014036715.1:0-2972 GCF_001186125.1 Sphaeroforma arctica JP610 | reverse complement strand
ATATAATATATATGTGTGTGTGTGTGTGTATTATATATATTATATAATATATATATATATATATATATATATATATAAATATATATATATATATATATATGTATATATATATATGTGTGTGTATGTGTTTCGTTTTATTGGTATCTGTGTCTTTCTCTGTGTGTATCTGTTTCTGTATCCGTGTTTGTGCTTGTGTGTCTATGTATATGTGTATGTTTTTTATGTATGTTTATCTGTATGTACATATCTATATGTCGATATATATTCTTTACTATTATTTATATATTTATATATACGGGGGTATATATGTATGTATGTGTGTGTATACATATATATATATATATATCTGTCTGATCATATGTATGTGTGTGTGTATTCATGTATGTATGTATACATATGTACATATATAAATATATATACGTATATTTATTTATTTATAGAAATATATGTATGTAAATATATTTTATGTATAGATACGTATATATATATATATATATATTATTCATTATATATTGTGTGTAATTATTCATTGATATATATTTATTTATTCTTTTTGATATATATCTATATTTAAATATATATATATATTTATTATATTCATTATATATTGTGTGTGTATTTATTGTGTATATTTATTCATTGATATATATTTATTTATCTTTTTATATATCTATTTATATGTTTTGTGTGTTTGTGTGTGTGTATGTATATCAATGTCCCTACCTGACCGTCTACCTAACTATATAATAGTTTTTTCGATATCATGGTTATATACGTATGTACATGCATATACGTTCCTATTCTCACATTCATAGTTGCTTTTTATTTCTGTTAGGTATAATATATCGTGTTTATAGCTACTGATCATGAAGTCGAGCGATCTGATATGTATTACTATGTGAGAATTAAAAAGGGGTGATACCTCGAGTAGGGCATAGTATGGATGTTTAACCTACGGGGAAGGATTAAGATTGCGCACTGACATGGCTTCGTCTATCGAATCTTCCTATAATAGCCTATTATGTGACTTAATATTCTTTTCGCCTGTCCTCAGCTCGAACAATTTTGGGGTATCTATTGCTTCTTGAAAAGACCCGATGATTTCGGATTCTCAAGCGACTTCCATTGTTTCAAACAAGGAATTTTGCCGGTTTGGGAGGTAAGGAATTACGTAGTCTGCTGGGATGTCGCTTTTTACTGTGCTCTGCAATATCAATATTATCTTCTGTCATGAATTTCTCCTTAGTCTTGACCAGCGCCTCATTATTCTATTTTCGACTTGAATGTGCGCAGGATGAAAACAATAAAGTAGGCGGCAAATGGATTGTTCGATTAAGGAAGGGTTTAGCTTCACGGTACTGGGAAAATTTGGTAAGCCTCGCTACGTTTCTCGCTGGCAAGAGCAATTTATTCAATGGTGAGTTTTTATAGCATGTCCGTATCACTGTACATACTGTGGAGGAGTGTACGAGGATTCAAGCCAGCAGACTTGAGCCTGGCCCACTGATTCGTTCTATCTGATTTGCAGCTTCTAGCGATTATCGGGGACCAATTTCAAGTCGGACAAGAACTGTGCGGTGCTGTAGTGTCAGTACGGTTTGGGGAGGATATAATTTCTGTTTGGAATAGAACAGCCAACGACAAAAATACCACGTATAAAATAAGGTATGTATGATAATCAACTCGTTCTGCGTGTCGTTATGCTCAGTTAATTTTAAATAAAAAAGAGACTAAACTGTTCACCGCAACATCCACTTTGCAGAGATACCATCAAACAGGTATTGTCGCTGCCGCCAAACGTAACCATGGAATACAAATGTCACGACGCAAGCATCAGAGATCAGTCCTCTTTCCGAAATACAGACGTCTTCTCTTGAGTGCAACGGACTTTACATAGATGAAAGTAGATGATTTTTGCAATGTCGGCAATACGGACCATGTTGTGTCCCGAACGCCCACTAGTGAGAGCCATACAAACCTTAATAACGATGGTTAACATTAGATAGAATATATTAAAAATTAGTTGAAAGTTGCAATCCGATTTCACATACTTACTCTCGCTTGTTGTGCACTATTCGCGGCCTTGTCGATGAGAGATGCGCCGCTTCTCTAGCATCAAGAGGAGATTCTATTTTCAACATCATGGAAGTATTATCCTCCTTCCGTCGAGTGATGAGGAAACAATTGTTGGATGCTTGCATACTTGAGTTTTATTCTATCATAAAGAATCGCCCCAGGGAAGAGGTTTTGGCTCGCCTTGCTCTCGAGGCAACCATATTTCCGCACGTTCAGCTCTGATCCTTTCGTCCTTCTCTTTGCGGTATTCTCGCATCTTTTGCTGTGTCGATAGTATGAATGGGAAATGGCGATTAAAAAACGAGCTGAGATTATTCATAAACTAACTCATTGGCCGACTTGGAACTAACAAGACAATAAATCAGGGATATCTTTCTTTTTAAGTACATGGGTTCAAACATAAATACTACTCTTTCCACTCATGAAGACATGCTTTTCGTCTATGGAATATCTTAGACTCCATCTCACAAGGGGTATTATCTTTAATAGAGGTTTACAGTTTGAAGCCAGTCTACATACAGTTTGCACCTCGGGCGAGCTGAATTTCGCTTTCATGCATTCTTGGAATTCTTCTAAGTATGGGTAGCAGTCAGCCACTTTGCCTTCCCGCCAATAGTTGTTCAACTGATATCTGAAACCTGCAGAGGCGATGCAAATCAGGCGTCTTCATCGAGAGGCGGTGCGAATTGGAAACGAACGCAGTGTGAAGCGGAGTGTGAAGCGGAAACGGACACACTATCGGTTCCACAGCAGGTATAGCAAGCATGAGGACTTAATAACATCGAAATGAAGCAGCGATTTAGTACTAGCACCATCGACAAGGTGTGTGAGTACGATATACAACACTCCGTCGTCAACGAGAAAAGAATTCATACGATGCACGTATATGAACATAA
>NW_014036716.1:0-2972 GCF_001186125.1 Sphaeroforma arctica JP610 | reverse complement strand
GGTATGAATCCGTGTATGTGTACACCTGCTTGTTGAGACTTCCAACTGAAAACCTACATATATCGATTCAACGTTGTATTTCACTCCCCACAACAGCAAATTGCGAACTATTGATTTCAGTTCAGTTCAGTCTATACTAACGTATTTACAGGAGTGAGCCGTCTTGAAGAACTATATGTTAATAGAGAAGTCGCATATAATTTATTCTCAAGCACGGCCTGAATTTCTCGGTTGGTTGTGGCCTGTGAGTATTATGCGTCTTCATTGTACCGATTGCCACACGCTAAGTAAACTGAGCCAGCCCGCTCTGTTTGCAAATATCACAGGGTTGTGTCTGTAGACGCAGGACTAGACTCGCTACGCGCGGGCGTGCTCGAAGGCCTCGATAGCCTCAAATAAATATAAGTGTGCACGCTATTCTGACTGTTACTATGAGTACTATATATATCGCCGGTGTTTTATAATTCAGCTGCCTGTACAGTAAGTTGCGTGATATGTGGGTGTTCACAGTATACAACTACGGGCTGTGTGTCTGCGGCAGTAGAACGAGTGGCACTCTATTTGCACACGTTCTTAAACGTGTAGGTTCTATGACTCAATTCGGGTGCAATCCTCAATACCTCCGATCTTAATTCCAAATTTCTCGTCCTGTTTCCATCGAATGACACTTGTACTCACAAAACTGCTAGGCATTGGCAACTTATGTGGGCCTGTCGGTGGTTCGGAGGTGGTCATCCAATACCCTGTCCACTGATATGTGCAGGTCTCTCGTACCCGGCCTGTGTGCACAGATTCGTCCGGTGTTGTCTTCGAATGAAACATGCTCTGAGAACTGACAAGCACCGTCACCTTGCCCATGATCCAAGATCAGAAATAAATAAAACCTAATTAGAAGGCCAAGAAATAGGCATATCTGAAGCGAACTCTACACTTCTGACAGTAGCCGCACGCCTTGTGCTAAACACCATGCGACCGGGTACCCTAATACGATTCCACAGGCAACTCTCTGTGTATGATCGCCTAATATTATATCCGAAGCATACGCACGCAGGCTCTTGTCTACCATGTGGATGCCACAGATCCGATACACTTCCTCGATACTGCACAGATCCCCTAGCATCATATCGGCATCAGCAGCAAACACATAGTGCCAATGCCCCTCCAGATACAACGCATCTATGAGAACGTACACTCCACATTCTCTTATGGCGTCTCCGAGATTTTCTTCCTCGCATATAATAGTACCCATTGGTTTCCAACCGGTCTTCACAAGGGCAATGAGTTGCGCGCAGAATAAAGTCACATCCACTTTCGTATCGGATGTGTCTTCTTCACGGCCAGGCATACTTGTACATTCTTTCATTCCAGTATTAGTAGCTGTGTATATTTGTGTATGTGTATTCAGAGTTCTGCCTATGCTTTCTACAGCCTCACTGAGCCCGGAAAAGCACATGACGTGACTGTCACTGACCTGAGATCCTTCGTAATCTGAGGAGCTTGCACTTGTGTCGTCTGAGATTAGCACATTCGCATCATTATATGCGTTGTCTCTATTATGTGCCATCCCCTCGACATCCTCGTCTAAGTCATCCATGGCTTGGATGTATGCGAGTGTCTGTGTGGGTGTACACGCCCCTCCTCTAGTAGTCCGTACCTGTCCGCTGTCAGGGGTATTGGCGCACACTCTACCTACCAACGGGAGGGTCTCGTGTCTGTACCGAAAGTTGGTCAAACATCGTGAACAGCACAGTACACCTTTCTCGCAGCATGCACTTAGGTTTTCTGTGGCATTTGAGAGCTTTTCTGTGAGATTGGCATTGGCCACACAGCCCTCTATCTCAGATTGGTCCTCAGAGAGAGGGGATATATACTGTGCTATAAGCGAGTCCATGGGTATATAGTGGTGGTAGTGTGAGAGTTTACTGATCCGGTTGAGAATAATTCTCTGTGGAAGTGGTTAATCAATTGTCCGGTTATCATCCACAAGGAACAGTCGTCAGATCGATAAGAGCGTGTTGTAAAGCTATACCATAAGAGCACGTTGTATAGCTATATATTATTGTACTACAATAAATGTAAATTGGCGAAAGAATTTAAACAACATATATACGTAGAATGGTGGGTCGCTGGATCGGACAGCATGTGAGTTGTGAACTCTGGTGTGATCGCTTTCACTTTTTTTTTGAATCGAAGAAGCTGATCGTGCAGATAAGGTTTTACACGATGAAGTCGCAGTGCAGCGGCTCTGCTGCTGGTGCATTTTGTTTTTTTAGTTTTTTTATAAATAATCACCTTTTGTGTTGTGGCCAAAATGATGATGCAGATCTCTTTGGGTTTTTATATATTGTATAATAAAAGTTAAACGCAAAAAAAAAATTACATTATCGTTTTTCATTTTGTTTAAAAAAAGTAAAAAAGATACATTTTTAAAAGTGCGCACTTGAAAACTTAAAAATACATTTTTATGTACCGAGTTTTTAATAAATTTCGACGAGACACAGAATAAACGTTTATAACTCTCTACTACAAACGCCTAGATTTTGAAATGTTTCAACCAAAAACGAACACTGACGTATTGCTTCAACAACAATTGAACCAGGGTTTTAGGGTTTTAACATTACCACAGCTCTAGTCTTATATGATATTATCACATGACGCTACAATCTACGACGGATGGTCAAACAGACTACGGCAGTTCGTCACCTATATTATAAAGTACCAGTAAACAAGTTGCCAAGACAGTGTTTGCCTATCATTAGGGTCTAACCTAATCAGATATTGCTATCATGAGTTCTTCACAAAAGAAATCACCTTTTTACTTGGGTGGGATGGCAACCATGGGAGCGTGCTTGTTCACCAATCCTTTCGAGGTATGAGCTTGTAGAGGTTAAATACGAAGATCAGGATCACCTTTGGGATTTGCGGTGAAGTGTTACTTCCCAGTATTTGGGATATGTTTCATATACATATAC
>NW_014036717.1:0-2972 GCF_001186125.1 Sphaeroforma arctica JP610 | reverse complement strand
AAACAAATAAGAAAAGTAAATTGTACATAGACATAGCTGATGTCTTGTACCATCTACAATACAACAGAGCTATAGGATCTGTAATAGAGAATAACAATGTCTCTGCGGGTGGTGTGATTGGCACCAGTTCCCGAGTTTCGTCTGCGTTTGAAGGAGCCGGGGGGGGGGATGCCCGTCTTGCAGCTGCATGAATGGGGGACCGAAGGTATCGAGGTATGTATCTGTATGTGGAAGGCTAGTTGATAATCCCAAAAACCACACCCATTTTAATTTTGATTCTATTTTATATATATACATACTGGCACATTTGAACTTCGTCGTAGCTGCGAACCGAGTTTTGTCTCCGCTCAACCACGTTTATCTATTTTTGTTTTATACAACCCAGTCGGCGGTGGCGGTGGCGGCTGCGGAAACCGAGGGACACACGCCGGTCGAAAGTACTGCTGCACTGTACGTAGTCAACTTGATCGACTGCCATTTCCATAACAACATCAACTTGAGCGGGGGCTGTGGCGTGTTTAATTCGAACGGATCGGTCTTTATCGAGAAGTGTGCTTTCAGCCAGAATTACGCGCTGCTGGGTGAAGGTAGGTCAATTGGGTATGAATATCCTCGACCTGTCTATAATTTGTGTATCGTAACCATGGTTACGCACTTTTGGTTAGCTTCATTTGCTATTCGATCAGCCCATGTATCGGTATCACTGTGCATAGACGGTTGAGGCTGAGGGTCTAGGTTAGAAGATTATATATACTACGTCCGCCACATCTCATGCAAGTGTATAGTATCGAGCGATCGTCGGCTGGTTTTGAAGTCTATCTGGTCTAGCTTAATATATAAATACATCTTGATATCATCTGCGACACACACACACACACGCCGTTAAACTATTGCTCACAAACGGTAGTGGAAACGGTGGGGCGTTAAAGGCTGTTGATAGCACATTCGTCGAGTACTATGCGAGCGTCCTTTTCGCATCTTTCTTTCGCGATTCCGACTTATCTGTTCAAACACAACACGCAGATATACCTTAGTATAGCCATTGATACACTTACCTTGTATAATCATAGATAAACACATCTTGGTACACACTCTTCTTGTTTTTGTATGCAGGCGGTGGAGGGTGTGGTGGGGTTGTTATGGTTGCAGATACGACCTTCACCGAGAACTATGCCAGAGATGGCGGGGGCGGCTTCCTGGCCATCAAGGAGGCGAGTGTAGTCAATACAAGCTTCGAATGCAATTTTGTGGATACCGTCGGCGCTGGGTTTAAACTCAGGGGAACAAAGTATGCTCGTTATATAGCGTTCTCAGGTTGATTTTAGTTCAGGGAAACAAAGTATGCTCGTTATATAACGTTCTCTGGTTGTGAATGTTTGCCGGCTTGACCGTGTTTTTCAGGCTGCGAGTATGTACGAGGTTTGCGAAGCGACTGGATTGTTGGAGCAAATTATGTATTCGAGGTGCTCTAGGGTACGTCCTTGGTCATTCCGCATCCCTGCTGCTGGATTTGTTGCACTGTCTACATCCCATTGTTGACAATATATTCTCAGGCAACTCATGCACCATGTTGTTGTTTTGTTGTCTATCTCGTTCACAGATTCAGTATAGAGGATAGCACGTTTGAAAACAACATCGGCAGTGTGCCTCGAGACGCCAACTGCTGGGACTTCGAGGCCGGGAAGGGTGTGATCTGTATCAGCCGATATCTGCAAGACAGATCGGACAAACGGTCCTACTCTAGATACGCGCCTTGCAAGAAGTGTGCGTATGTTATGTCCAGGTATGTGGACACACACACGTTGTAGGTACTTAATACTTCATTCTTTCTGGGGGTTCTCTTTTTGCGTATATTCGGTCTTCCAACGTGGGAAGGTGTTATGGACACATCTGCGTGCAATCGGCGGGCTAACCCTCAAAGGAGGCTATAGTATGCGTAGTCTATCTGAGCACCAACGCTAGCATCTTACATTTGTTGATGTTTGCCCTCTCCTTGTTGTGTGGCACTCTCGAGTATGCGTAGCACGCCATTACTCGTTGCCTGTAGTTATGTGGCTGAACGTTTCACATGTGATATGCCTCAGGTGTCAGCTGGATGGGGAGTCTTCGCCATACTCCGCCTGTGTCGATGATGATTCGGAACCCGGTGGCTTCCAATGCGCCTGTGATTTGCCGGAAGCAGTAGACGGATCAACCACCACTTACTATACCCAAGCCCTGACCGGTCGCTGTGCAAAGTATGCTTGAACATGTGTGTGATAGCTTGTACCCCATGCATGCTGTGAAGTACAGTTCAGGATGAATTGTACTTTATTGAAAGTGCATGTATTTGACACCACGCACTATAGATGAATTGTATACTGATGATAGTGTGCGTGTGTGATATAACATTATGAACTCGAACCCTTATCGAGATCTGTGTAATGTACATTGTACAACAAAGAGCTGAAATTGGTCGTAATTCATGAGAACGTGTGTTCAGTCTGATTGCAATTGGTGCAATATCTGCGTGAAAATGCTTCAGAACAGACTGTGTTCCGGTCAGATGCGAAGTAGTTCTAAGTTTTCTGTTTTTATTTTTGCTTTGCCGATTAGTCAGTCGTTTTTGGAGATTTGGCCGTAGCGCTGTGGAAAGGATGCTTGGGAACGCATCTCTGAGTTTGGATGTTTCAGATGATGGTGACTTATTGCTTGCGTTAAGAATTATCATCTTGGATAAATAAACCTAGCATCAACTGGGACTGGTTGCACAATAGATAGTGGGCTAAAAGGCTAAACCCCTTGGTTTGGCTGAGAAGTATCATAATTATTGGAGCATACGAATTCTAACGCATTTCAAATTCACCCCAGGTGTAGTGAATGTGGAGAAGGTGAGGTAGTACGACCTTGCAGAAGTACTCAGGACACAATCTGTAAATGTTCTGCTGGGAAAACCGGGAATCTCTGCATACAGGTATTGTTCCCTATATATT
>NW_014036718.1:0-2972 GCF_001186125.1 Sphaeroforma arctica JP610 | reverse complement strand
CATATATATTATATATACAATATATATATATGTATATATTGTTGACTGTGAACGATAAAATCCTCCTATGCAGGATGACATATAAGGTTCGCTGTGTATATTTATTTGTCGTATCTGTAGCGTGTGCTGTATGCAAACTGCATGTCGTGGGTGTTTAATACTTGACTAGTGCATTTGCAACGGATTCGCATGTATTCGTTTGTTCCCCTTCAAGTTGGTGATGTGAAATCTTGTGGTACATACTCATTGAACGTGTACAACTACTTCTGTGATATCAGCTGGTGTGGATCTGGAGGTACGAATAAACTCGTGAGTGAGTTACGAGATGTATTCTCCCTACACGTATCATCGGACACATGTCCGCAATATCACATACTCGATACATAATTATATTTATTTATAACCTTTTTTGGCTCGATCTACAGTTTGCACGGACTAACTGTGCAGTATTTTCTCAAAAAAATTAATTTCACAGGCAAAGCAGCGCCCGCGCCACCGCTTGGTCCAGCCCTAGGCCAAAGGGGTATCAATATCATGCAGTTCTGTAAGGTATGCTCAAGCAAACAGCAAACCTGGCATGGACATCTGTGGCGTTTGCTTTGTGATGTGATGTGATGGCAGTATTTGGGGGTGGCAAGTGGCTTGTATGGGACTTAGGTGGTGTCTATGTCTACCCTGTTATGGTGTGCTTTACACATGCGTTTTTGCGCAACGGAGATTTAACGTGCTCATCGTTTCATACGCGTGATACCGTCGCAGATAGCCTTTCAGTAAATGAGATAATTGAAGGAAAAATATATAACCTATTTGAATTGTTCAGGCAGTCAGATATACGTGCTCTTACCGCATGTATTGGCTATTCCACTCCAGGACTTCAACGACAAAACCGCCAAGTACAAGAAAGGAATACCCGTACCAGTGATTATTGACGTCAAGGCCGACCGAACCTTCACCTATAAGATGAAGCAGCCACCCGTGTCTTACTTTATAAAGGCTGCCGCTGGTGTGGAGAAGGTGTGTGTAACACATAACATGTGTATGGATCTGCGGTGCCAAGTTGGAAGTATCATCCATGGTAGTTTGGTATACCATGTTCCTGTGGCTTGTATAGACCCTGGGTAGAGTTCTTGGCATTTCCAGCAAGACTTCCTCATTTGTAATTGCGAAGCTGTGCTGCTATCTCATGGACTTGTATTCTCTGCGGTGCTATAGGCAGCATGTGCTCGTGAAAGCGTTGAGACGGAAGTGACACCGCCCAAGCAGTGTGCACTGGGTGATCGTTTGCGAGTGTTTTGAGCTATTGGATTCGGGGTTTTTTCTTAACTGTCCTGCGAAATGCGCAGGACGGGATGGGCGGACGGTGCATATGATATATGTCTAATAGTCTGCAGTGTGCATTCGGTTGTATCATTTATTGTCAGAGGCTTGTTGTCGTCAACAATAAGCTTGGCTTTAAACAGTATATCCGAGGACTTCACGGAGTAGTCATTGTATTCGAGTATGTCTATGGTACAATCGTATCAAGCACCTCCTAATTTCGTTCACAGGGCCTTGTAGACTTGCTGATAGAATATACAATGAAAACCCTAAAACCCTAAAACATGTACCATGTGCGCTTGTTCCTGTGTGACTTGTGAATCATTCGTATCGCGTCATCTTTGTGTGTTTTGACTCGATGTGAAATCTCAAGTGCGGAAGGTTACTGAGCTAGTATTTTTTCTCTTCCGAATGTGGTGTGATGTGTATACAGCTATCGCAGTTATTCGGCCAGATGGAGTTATAAAGTGTGTGTGAATAGGTTACAAAGCCTGTGCTGTATGAAGTTTTTGACACATTACTGTCGGCTGGCATCTTTACCAACCTTGATTTGTCTGCTGTACGGTTTTTATTCTGTAGGGTGTGCATTCTGCCTCAGCCCAGTACTATCACATTCCCCACTCCCCGCCCCTCTACTCAAGTCACGTTGTACTGTTTTGTTCAGGGATCCGGTGATTGCAAACACAGCAAGATTGGCACTATAACGCTCAAGCACGTGTACGAGATAGCCAAGGTCAAGAAGGCCGATGTGACATTAGATCACCTCTCCATGCAGGCCCTCTGCAAACAGATCATCTCCACTTCGGAAACTATGGGCATAGAGGTCATCAGGGGTGACTGATGGGATTGCTAACACCGTCCAATAAAGTAATTAGTAAAGTACTGATCCCTAATAAACCTCTCGAAGGTTCTCCTTCGAGTCTACCTACATAGCCAGGTCAACATAGTACAAATATATCGTCTGCTCCTTGTAAACCATGCACATAGAACTAAGGGTGACTTGATCTTATTACACACAACATCTCAGCTCAATATACCTCGCATATGCCATTTTCACCGAAGACCATACAACTTGCTAGCGAGATGTTCATATTCTCGAATCTTTGAATTCTTTCTGGTGCTTTACATCCATTAGAGTGTGACCTGGTTGTCACGCTAGTTGGGACGAGATTGGACAAAATGTTAGCTAGACATGTACACCGCAGCTCTGCACACGCCTGCTACATAGAACAGCTACACAGTCTCCAAGTACCAGGCCAAGTCGTATGTGAAAAGATTGTATCGAGTATTTGAGACTTAGTTTTAAAACAAAAGGTGCATTAACGTGTGTGATTGGATTTATATACGATTATCAGCAGCGAGTTTTTAGTTACATTTTGACACGGTTGTCAGCAGCGATTTCTTAACAACCGACAACTAAAGTGCCAGGGCAGATATAGGGAAGCACAAGATCTGATTGTATACAATACTTATGACGAACCTATCGTTTATAAGTATCACGGGCTCAGGCGATTCGTTCTAAGCTGTGTATAGTCACTGGGTTGAAGTTTAGTTTCCTGTGAGTGTGTACAGAATTTGACGACTTCGTTCTCTGGAAAGGCTTATATGATTCCCCTATTTAATATTTTTAAGTATGTGGGGGTATAAGGTGCGAA
>NW_014036719.1:0-2972 GCF_001186125.1 Sphaeroforma arctica JP610 | reverse complement strand
TAACGTTAAACCTTAACTATATATATATATATATATATATATATGTATATATATAGGGTTTTAATTTAATTATTATAGGTAATGTATATATAAGCACAAATTTATTTAAGTATGTAAATAAGTGTTCATGTACTTATATGTGTATCTGTATATAAATATAAATATATGTACACATAGATGTACATACTTTTACTCTCTATATATTCTTATACACTTATTTATGTATACACAATTACACTTCATATGTATATACATAAAAATACACTTCATTAAAATCATATATATATATATATATGTATATATATATATATATATATGTGTGTGTGTGTGCTCATGAGTTTACTTTAGTCGACCGAGTCAACAGCTACATTGCCTTTGTAGCCGGTTAATGAATTACCTTGCACTGGCATCTTCCTGTACATCCATACCTGTAACATCTTCAGGATCCAAAAATTGGAATTCTGGCTGATCTAATCCTGATAAAGGATCGCTTGCATGTCTTCCTTGCTTGTCGACCATAAATCTGTCAAACCCGAACGCATTATATCCTATCTCGTCGAAACCATCACTATCGTATGCTCCACCCTTGTAACTCATATATGCAAATGCCCCTTTAACTCCCATGTCGGCGTACGGTCCTCTGTGACCCAATGTCGCAAACTCATTGCTTTCTACAGTTGTGTCTTGCGCCGTAGCGGCGGCCGTGCACAAAGTACATATCAGTGCTATTGTATATGCCATTTAAAATATCTTGCGTCTTCAATGCGCGAGTGACAAGCATTTGTCAACAATATATATATTTATATATTTATATATCTGTATATCTATTTATCGATATATATATTATGTATATATATATATATATATGTATATATATATATATATATATATATATATATATATATAATAAAATATAGATATTTTATTATAATATCTCTCCATAGTCTGCAGTGACTGCACCAGTGCACATATTGTCTCAAAATCTGAATAACGAAGTCTCCTCGCGTCGCCGGACGCCGGATACTATCACTCTTCTTGTTTCTTGATGCCTGTGAAGTTGTGCCCAGTTGCCTACTACCCATCTCTTCCATTTTTGAAAAGAAATTTGTAAATTTGGAAACAACCAAACAAATATATTTATCAAATACATTTATTTATATGCAATGACAAAGTGTTTGTTCTTTCTTTTTTTTAAAGTGCATACAGAGTATAGACAAGAATCAAGACCTCTTATACAAAATCATCTATCATATCCAAAAATGGTTGTAGATTTTTATATATCTGACCAAGAATGTTAATTCCAGGCGACCACATATCATCTACGTGAAGTAGCATAAAATGACAACTTGGGTGAAGTTAAAATTATGTTCAATACATGACCATAGATATGTATATTTATCTTTAGTTGCTATCCTACGCACCAATCTACTTCAGAAGCGAGAGAGCAAATAGCCTCGACGACTAAGCACCAATCTACTTCCAGAAGAGAGAGAGCAAATAGCCTCGACGAAGTCACCTCAACAAAACAATGAGTCAATGACCCGATTTGTTTACTCCTTAGTCATATAGTTAACCTCTCCATTCTAAACGCACCTTCTATATTGGATTAGAAGAGGGCTGTATGTCCTAATCTCTACAACGTCGAACTGATTCTAGGGCTATTTCCTACAAAGTTTTCAACAAGAGTTCGCACTGTACCCCAGGGGCTCAGAGTCCGGACTCGGTCCATTATATCTGGACCCTCTCTTCTTTACAGCGCAAATATACTCTTTTTCTTCTTCACTATGGACAACAGGACAAGAGTACTACAATAAGGACAACAAATACGATGCATTTTTTCTTCTTCTAGAAATCACCTCAATGTTCACTGTTCAGTTCGCTGACGCTGTGACGCAGTGAGAGTCTCAGACTCGTCCTCCGAGTCTCAGACTCAGAGTCAGAGTCTCAGACTCAGAGTCAGAGTCTCAGACTCAGAGTCAGTGACGTCGTGCGCCTGTGCCCTGGGCCCCTGGTTGACTGCCTGTTGTTGACTGGTTGTCTGGAAACTGGTTGACTCTGGTTGACTGGCTGGATGTCAGTTGTGTATTTTTTTAGAGAAGTAGAGTAGAGAGACTGAGAGAGAGTGCAATAGCCTATGGAAGTGGATGTAAATACAATATTTATTTAGTACGGTAGTATGATTTACATAAATAAATTTAAAATAGTACTTACGACATAGAGAGAGTGTTTTCATATTTCAACAAAAATAAGAAGAGAGAGTATGTGCAGACGAGTAAATAGAGAAGAAGTATATAAATAGAAGTCAAGAACTCAAGATGGCGATGCTTTAATATTTTTGTTTGAAATAAAATTTAAAAAATAGTAAGTGTAACATGTGTATGTAAAAACAAATTACATTGACTACATACATACAAGTTACAACCTCTCTGGCTGTCAAAGAATCTCAACTCTCACAATTCTCAGCTCTCAACTCACAACAACAACTGAGAATTGACAAGTCACACGTGACCAGTCTGAACTCTGAAGTCATTCACAACTCAAGACTCAGATTTTCTTTATTATCACACAAATATGATGTATTGTCGTTTCAGAAATTAGATACAAAGGTATCACAATCAATAGTGCCATGCCGAACTTTGTATTTCTGAAGCATGTACCAGAAAGACTCAGCACACTAGCTGCATCCAAACCGTTTGGCTTACATTTAACTCGACTTTTGACCAGTGCACGACCAGCGACAGCAACCTTCCGACAACGACAATCATGGAGTCGCCCACTTTTTTGTAACTTCAGGTATCGCATATAAACTCACTAACCAATGCAATGTGTTTCTTTTCCCTGAAATTTCGACATGTATTTTGTGTTTTGTACCGAAACATAGCCAGAGAATGTGCAGTGGTGAATTACAATGTCGTGAATATGTAATATATATATATATATATATACATATACATATACATATACATATACAT
>NW_014036720.1:0-2975 GCF_001186125.1 Sphaeroforma arctica JP610 | reverse complement strand
TATATACACTGAACTACCATCTTCTCATACCTTGTACAAGTCCTGGCCCGTAGTCGTTTCCAGTGCGTGGTTGAAGACCTCAGCCTTCTGTGGCACAGTGAGATGGTCGTAGTCGGGCGCCATCTGCAGCATAATCCGGTGTTCTAAATTTAGAAGGATCTTCCTGCTCTCGCGGTAGTCCTTGATCAGTGCGTGTAGCGTATCGCAGTGGGGTACCCATCCAATCAAACCTGTGACATAATAAGCAACATGCGCCAAATAAGGCCAATGCAACATGCGCCAAAGAAGCCAGATGTACGACGAGAAGATTTGTACATCTGTACGTGATGAATGTATCACGCATGGCCAGACGATGCACACAGTCGTAGTTGCGGTTGTAGAGTGCTTCATATTCTGTTTGTCACTGTTAGGCACTTGGGCAATGGCATGCAGTATACAATAAGCGCTTTAGGTACAAGGATTTAGTGTTTTAGATTTGGGGTTTAGGGTTAAACCCTGGGGTTTTTCCCGGTGATGGCGCGGTTGCATTTACGAGTGATAAATATCTGCGACAAAGACAGAAGGAAACAAATAAAGAAGCTACAACTGCAAAGCGAATACATCCTTTGTATCTCGCTCGACATGTATCGGGACAATCTAATTATATGCGGTAGGTACTCGAACCCCAGGTTACAGGGGCACACACCCAATTGTAGGTGCAAAAACCCAAACCCAAACCCAAACACAGGTGCAATTGGGGGTATGGACTGACCTGATTTGGGGCTGAGAGGTATGACATGGTAGCGCGAGATGTTGAGGCGACTCTTGAAGGTCTCGGGGTCAGACACCAGCAGTGTGTTGACCAGCGCAAACAACTGCATGACACGCTCATCTTGCCGCAAATCTTCATGACCCTGCGAGTGGGGTGTGTGTGTGTAGGGTTTTAGGGTTTAGGGATCAATGTCCAGGATGTTTTAGGGTTTAGGGTTTAGGATTCTAGGATTCACAGTTCAGATACGACCCTGTATTCGTTGCACTCCTCAAGGTCGTTAGGGTTTAGACCGCATTTCCAGCTGGTTGTGGATAGAGGGGGCGGATACAACCGCATGCCTGAGAGCTGTACGCACAAAGCTACCCGTGTGTGACATTCGTAGAAGACACGCATGCGCATGCAGGACGAGTGGCGTGTGGCGTGGGCTTAATAACCGTTGCGTTTGAGTTCAGTGGTGGTTGGGTGATGGATGTCAAAGTCAGAGCGCATCTACACACTACACATCCCTTACTAAACATCAGGACACACACCCGTGCCAGCAGTGCACACACCTTCCCGTGCTGTTCCAGGGAACATGAGTATAAACATCAAATGATACCGTTGCCCATGGGCGACGAGTACCAGAGCACGCACACGTGTGTTGTGTCTGCATAGGGGCATATGTGGCTTGTACTAGACCCTACAACCCTAAAACCCAAGATATATATCCTGCCTACGAATCGCATCACGGGTAGTGTGATTGCACTTCTATCCCCCAACGGCAGCTCGGATTCACAGTACGTTAACATCATCCCTAAGTATGTTTACTCCGTTGCACAGTACAACTACCCCGGGTTTACAGTACGTTTACTCACCTTGAGTAGGTAGTTATACGTTTGGCCGTCGCTACCCAAAACCATGAGCTTACGCGGCCGTTGCTTTGACGTGATAACACTGAGAGTGGGAGCAAATCCCTTTATCCGCACCTGCGCAAGTGTTGAGAAGAATAGTCATTAAGCACATATCTTGTGCATGTTAACGTCTAGTACACGGTATATATGTATGTTATCTAGCATATGTGTACGCTTACGTACACATGTATACGTTTACACTACCGTGTATATCTGTATGTTCAGGTACCATTTAAGTATGTTTATGCACACATGTACTCGGATATACTTCTGTGTGTATTTGTACATCAGTATCATATATGTATGTCTACGTTTACATGTACAGGTATATACTCCTGTGGAAATCGGTATGTTTATGTATCATATATGTATGTTTACATATACATATACATGTATATACTGTGTAAATCTGTATGTTTATGTATCATATATGTATGTTTACGTATACATATACTCGTATGTACTCCTGTGTAAATCTGTATGTCTATGTATCATATATGTATGTTTACGTATACATATACTCGTATACACCTCTGTATATACATATATCTATGTACACGTATCTATTGATGTATGTATGCTGGTGCGAAGCCTCTCTTATAATTTGTGCACACGAAATGAGAACATCACACGTGGGTACTGACAACATACACTACACCCAACCCTTGCCGTATACACATACGTATGCCGCCGTTCCTCTCTTACACACACCACATACAAGCGTACAGCAGCTGCCAACACGCAGGTACATATGACGGTTTAGGAGTTTTCGCTATAACCCTACAGGCACTGCTTCCATCAGATACATACACACACACCTGGCGCCCATCTTTACTACTCGAGAGAGGATTGCGCTGAGAGTGGGTTGTCTCTACGAGAGTACCAACTGACAGTCCAGTCTTCATATGATAGAACACCGCTCATCCTCCACACAGGCGCGGGCATGGTAGCTCTACACACATATCCCCATCGACACGTATACGTATACATATACGTATACGTATACGTATACATATACATATACATATACATATACATATACATATACATATACATATACATATACATATACATATACATATACATATACATATACATATACATATACATATACATATACATATACATATACATATACATATACATATACATGGCGCAGCAGTTTCCTTATACTAGGAAGCACACGCCTAATTGACTCCTTCATACACACACGCACCTGGCAGTGCGTGTTTCCGACACACAGATACGCGCAATAAATTCAAAAACGGGCGTTTAGCCACACGTACATATGTACACAGCAGCGCTCTACAATACGTACCTACACACACACACAC
>NW_014036721.1:0-2977 GCF_001186125.1 Sphaeroforma arctica JP610 | reverse complement strand
TTTGTATGTATGTGTGTCAGAGGAACGTGTCTCTTCACGTACATATATGTATACAACTCACAACACACTGATGATCTTGTTACTATACCTTGCGCATACATACATATACGTATGCATCTTCAAACGCTCTCGATCTTGTTTCTGTACATATATACTCATACATTTACATCCACACTCGTATATATACACAAATACTCGTACATATACACTTATACCCTTGCATTTGCCTATATACTCTTGCATATACATAAATACTCATACATATACCTATACACTCATGTATATACATATATCACAATGTACAACACACAGGGGTACACTCAACACCTCCAAGGAATCCCCCTCCGAGAAGACCCGCCAAAAAGCGGATGCAGCCAAGCATACCACCACACCCACCCAGCTCTGCGGTGAGGAATGGCTCTGTGCCCGTGCCTAGACCTCCCAAGACAAAGTGTGTATGAATGGGCTTGTATGTGTGTGTGTTGCATTGTTTTGTACTTGTGTTGGTGTGTGTGTTTTGTATTGTTTTTCACTTGTGTAGGTGTGTGTGTGTTGTATTGTTTTGTACTTGTGTAGGTGTGTGTGTGTTGCATTGTTTTGTACATGTGTTGGTGTGTCTGTGCCCGTGCCTAGACCTCCCAAGACAAAGTGCGTATGAATGGGCTTGTATGTGTGTGTGTTGCATTGCTTTTGTACTTGTGTTGGTGTGTCTGTGCCCGTGCCTAGACCTCCCAAGACAAAGTGCGTATGAATGGGCTTGTCTGTGTGTGTGTTGCATTGTTTTGTATTTGTGTTGGTGTGTCTGTGCCCGTGCCTAGAGCTCCCAAGACAAAGTGTGTATGAACGTGCGTGTATGTGTGTGTGTTGCATTATTTTGTACTTGTGTTGGTGTGTGTATGTTGTATTGTTTTTCACTTGTGTAGGTGTGTGTGTGTTGTATTGTTTTATACTTGTGTAGGTGTGTGTGTGTTGTATTGTTTTGTACTTGTGTAGGTGTGTGTGTGTTGCAATGTTTTGTACTTGTGCAGGTGTAAGGTTTGGGGGGGGGTTGCACATGGGATCTATTGGATTGCTTTGCAAGCGCACTCTAGGCGTATCAACTACGAACATCTCTATATACATACCCACTTTCCTTTTAGGGTTCTAACGGTTTAAGTTATATACGTATCCATATTTCTTCGCCAATTGACATACGTTCTTATACCGTCTAACCATTTAAATTGAATACGTATCCATATTTCTTCGTAAATTGATATACCTTCGTATACCGTCTAACGGTTTACACTATATACGTATCCATATTTCTTCGTAAACTGACATACCTTCTTATACCGTCTAACGGTTTACGTATCCATATTTCTTCGTAAACTGACATACCTCCTTATACCGTCTGGTTTAACTTTCAAACTGACATACCTGCTTATACCGTCTAACGGTTTAACTTTCAAACTGACATACCTGCTTATACCGTCTAACGGTTTAACTTTCAAACTGACATACCTGCTTATACCGTCTAACGGTTTAACTTTCAAACTTATACCATCACACCCATACGTATACCTTTCAAACTTATACCGTCACACCCATACGTATACCCCTCCTTGCCATTGCAGACCCCCAACCGCCAAGAACAGCTCAAGTATTGCTCTCACGAACATTTACGGCGGCACAACCAGTGCCGAGAAAGTCATCCCACAGCTGGAAAGCGCTCTGTTTGCTCAGCGACAGCTTCTGGAAGAACTATACAGTACGTCATATGTGCCGATGCGTTGCTCTCCACGGTCGTTTGTGCGTGTATGGTGTGACTTGCGTATATTCAGTTATGTTATATTCAGTTATGCATATATTCAGTATCTGCATGTTGGTTTGTGTTATGTGTGGTCGTTGGTGGTTACCTACATGTAATGAGGAAGTGCATGTTACTATGTTACTGTGTGCTCTATGTCAATCGTTGTTGGTGGCTTTCGCGTCCACTAGAAACGGTCGAACGAACTATACAGTATGAGTCGATACGTTGTTGTTTGTGTGTGTATTGCGTGGTTTCTTGCATATATTCATTATCTGTATGTTACTTTACTTTGTGTATATTTGCATATATTTATTATCTGTATGTTACTTTACTTTGTGTTATATGTCAACGTTGTTGGTGTTGTTCGCCTCAACCGGAAAGCTCTCCGTTCGCCCAGCGACACAAGCTGGAAGACCTACACAGTTTTAGGGTTTAGGGTTTAGTACGGGTTGCCATTTAGCTACATAGTCATGTATGCATATACATCGGTGTGAATATAAACAACCTGCTTGTCTCTACCACAGCCCCCCCTGCAGGCGGTGACTCGGCTGTCGTGCCCATAGAACAGCCGCCGCTGCTCAGCCCAGCTGAACGGATCTGTCAGGAGGTCATAGATAAGTTGCAGAAACTATTAGCAGAGGTCAAGGAAGACGCACGCAGCTAAGAACCCTAAACACCCTAAAAACCCTTAAAAGCTGAGAACGGATAACCCCTAAAACCCTAAATCAAACAACGGGGATGCAAAGTTGTTATGGGGACATGCACAGGTACACTAGTCATCTGGTGGCGGTCTCATGCAACAGGCGACGATCGCACTACGTGAAACCACCTGAAACTCAACTGTAGGGTTGAATGGGGATATAAAACTTTATACAGACATCTGGCAATTAGTTCAAGCGTTAGTGCTTTATGAGTTGAATGGGGATATAAAACCACCTGAAACTGGACAGTAAGGTTGAATGGGGATATAAAACCACCTGAAACTGGACAGTAAGGTTGAATGGGGATATAAAACCACCTGAAACTGGACAGTAAAGTTGAATGGGGATATAAAACCACCTGAAACTGGACGGTAGGGTTGAATGGGGATATAAAACCACCTGGAACTGGACAGTAAGGTTGAAGGGGGATATAAAACCACCTGGAACTGGACTGTAGGTTTGAATGGGGATATAAACCCACCTCAAA
>NW_014036723.1:0-2978 GCF_001186125.1 Sphaeroforma arctica JP610 | reverse complement strand
AATCTGCCATAGACATTTAATGTTCTCATTGTTAATTGATATTCTTCTGATTGGTTATCTATACATAATATAGGCAGAGAACGACCGATAGCTTGCGGGAACACTACCTACAGAACTGGTGGAAGGTTGTCCCATGGCGGACTTAAGTCCGCCAGTCACCACCTGCGTAGACATCGTGAATGAATCGTGCAAATCATGTCCATTACGAGCTGCCGCCTTCAGCTTAATGGCGGGATCGTGACGCTTGTTAACTATGATCAGAGTCTGCGTCACCCGACGAATTGGATAACAAGCTCCAGCATGACTGTTCACTCCTGCTGTAGCTATGAGCAGTCCGAACCGCAGAAACCGGACGTAAGAAAGTGGTAGGCCATGAAATGTTCTCATCGCTTGAGATATCGAAGTCTTACATAATGTCTGGATATTCACTGTCTCCAGTCGTCACCTCTAACTCCGAACTCGTAGCGCTGGACTGCGAGTGCGAGGCATCAGTGGAACTCACATCATCCTCACCGTCACAAATACGCTCGTTGGCACCACCAGTCACACGCTTTAACGGCCGACGCGAATCTTCATCGCACTTCTTCCTCGCGCACGAGGTTTCGGTTGTCTGAAGCCAAGTATCAACTTGATGGAACGATGAAATCCTTGAACCACGAACATTTGATTGCCGACTGGGACACCAAAATCATCAACACACGAGCGCCCAGTTCAAATTCACAACCCATTTGTTTGTCTTCTGCGACATAGAAAGGGTGGCCATCTGCCAATGCATACGCCCCTCGCAGGATGACCATGTACGCATTCAGGTCATCCCACGGTGATGAATATTATGTCCCCATGCCGTCAATACCTCCTGTTATTTGTCCCTGCCTGTCACACCGAGCTCATTAAGCATGCGATTCGTAACAAGGTTCAAAGTGCAACCCAAACCCGCATACGCCCACGTGTGCATAGCCCCAACTATAGCAGAAACCACCGCACCATTTCACTTGCGACGCGACTTCTTCTTTGACACCTCGCCCGCTGACCCCCCATAACCTGGGCAGCTTCTGCCGTGTGCTTTGGAGAGTGGCAATCTGTACAATACAGGTCCTCATATTCCGACGACTCGGAATACGCACGACCTCCACCTTAGCTCCCTCTGCTCTTATTTCGCCCACGCTCACGACTACGTGAGCGCAAACGCTCACGATACGTTTTGGCATCCTCTGATTCCGAATCCCGACCACGTTGATTCCAGGGCTTGGAATAACACCCATCCCCGTCCTTTCTGTTGTACTTCTCTGGAGTACGCTCGATTTGAAACCGAGATCTCGACTTGGAACGCAATTCACCATTTTAGTCCCCGCTCCCGTCTTTCTTCGTTGCTTGCGAGACTTGTAAATTTTATAGTTAAACCGTGCCTGTCACTGCTGCTGCTGGGTAGTCAACTGCTGTTGCTGACCACCACCTCCTTTAGTATTCTTCCCGCCATGGTTACCACCACAACCACCTGCCTTCTGGTCATTGCCATTCTGCGGGCGGCCTTGCTGCCGATTGCCCATGCGGGCCTTAACCTTGGTGCTATTCCCATCTTCGATCGGAATAAAATCGAACAAGGATAAACCGTAAAGTGCCAATGACTATTGCAGCCAACTGAGCAAGCGCAACGGGCCTTGCTCAGCGAACCCAGCCACAGAAAGAACATGCTGCGTGTTTCGAAAAATGAGCGTAAACAACAGCTCAACAACCACATTTTGCTCATTCACTTCACGCACAATCTTCTTTAAAACTGTGCAATCTGCCACCATACGCTCGCTGTGATAGCGGTGAGCTTCCTCCGCCATCACACAGCGCGCTTTCTTCCTCACTTGCTGCCTCATGGTATCCTCCTGCTGAGTCTGCGCCCATTGCGCCTTCTCAGCTTCCGTCTGTTGGGCATCACCACCACCCATTGCCGCACCCACTGTTCCTAAGTCCGGCTTTGTAGATGTGGGATTGTGTTGCCCTATAGGTCGCGACAATGTAGTCGGCTCCGGAACCGCCGAAACACCCGGCGCTGCCGTCCGCCCACTATCTAAAGGCGTGTTGAATGCAACATTTCGTTGATCTGCCAGAAATGCAGCCGAACGATGGCGAGCTACCTCATTTACCGCACTAGATTTAAGCATTTCTAAATTACTACGCAAGAGAGAGGCCGAGCCCGAATCTCACAGGAAACTTTTATTCTGGGATACTATCGTAGCTCGTAGTGACACTACAAAATCATCGGTTGAAAAAGCCGCAGTCTTCGCCGCCGTCAGCACATCAGGAGATTCTTCTTGAACGACTTTCAGTAGTGCCCTGCTCGCCATATATGTGAGCAACTCTTGCAGCACATGCACTGTATTTGCGGATCTTTCTGCAGTGTACGCGCAAAGGCCGCCACCACCGAATGCAAAGTGTCCTTGCGTAAATGACGCCGTTCACCTGCATACAACGTGGCCATCGCCAATAACCACATGTTGTCGCCTAGCATGCCGGGCAGCATATTTAGATACATTTTACTGTACAGCCGCTGGCCTATATACAGGATCAGCATCTGTTTTTTAGCTTCATTTTGATCGTCATTAACGTCATTCATGAATAGTAATCGTCACTTTGTTGCCATGCAACAAGTGACGCTAAAAATGCTGGACCATGACGACTGTTCTCGATATGTACACTATCTAGCACACCAACTATAGACTACTATTGCGAGCTCGAAAATTCAAGCTAGTAAGAGAAACAATTTCTTAAATAGTAGCATTATTGGAAGTTGGTAAAAAAATAAAGTAGAATTCTGAGCCCAGTAATATATACTGATAATGTGTCAGTGTAAATATTTGGTTCTCACAATTTCATAATTTCAAGTGTCATTAATTTCCTACTCCAAAGTTCGGTACTACGGTTCCTATGGCCCAGTCCGATCATGACAGTTCCTAGGGCCTCTAGGCTGATCACAATATATATATATA
>NW_014036724.1:0-2978 GCF_001186125.1 Sphaeroforma arctica JP610 | reverse complement strand
TACATATACATATACATATACATATACATATACATATACATATACATATACATATACATATACATATACATATACATATACATATACATATACATATACATATACATATACATATACATATACATATACATATACATATACATATACATATATATATATATACTCTTTGAGTATGAAACGTGTATTCGCATTGGCGTTATGTGTGGGAGCATGTTTAGCAGTCGGTAGCACACAATCCGTCCAGATTGAGCTGCATGCACTTAGAGCCGGGCGTAACAACAGCTTATATACCATGGAATCGGATGACGACTACGGGTCAGCTGTTGCATTCTCTATTGGGCATACAGTCGCCTGATCCACGTGACAGTGCCGCAAAAGTTGACAAGGTAGGACCATGGCGTGTATTAGGCCGTACCTACCAGTTTATCACATGGTGTCATAATCACAGTTTGTACAACTGTTGCTGACAAGCACATATGCGTCATTAAGTATCCGTTCTCATAGCTTAGAAGTTGCCTATGTACAGTAGCGCTAAGGTTGTCGATCATTTCAACGGCTTTTACTGTACCGTCCAACATATCAGGGTGTCGTGATGTAATAAATATTAGAAACGTCCAAACATTGATTTACGTAACAAAACAAAGTTGGTCTAACAATATATGCTCAAAAGCACATGAATGTACATTTTTAATCACGCTCACATTCGCATTTACAGTATATAAAAATACTACCTGTTTATATGTGTGTAGGTCTCTTTTCGAAATTCTACCTTTCCAGGAAGCAAACCAAAGTTTTTGCTTACATACGAATAGAGTATACACGCAAATAGTCCGATATATAATTATAAACAGAAGCCGGGTATGTACGAAGTTGTTTTTTTCCAATACATAGATATATCATCACGCACTAGCACCGTTAGAGGTGTATACTCTGGTATACATTCACACGGTCATAGATAGTTGCATGTAATATTCCCCCGTTGCTACACTTACTCTTGGTAGACAGTCCGCAGACGGTGTATATCACAGGTCTTCCTTGTACTTATTAGGGACGACTTCTGAAGTAGAATCTGTCTGACACTTTCAATTCGTTACTTCCACAAGGTACTGTATATCGGCATATACTGATGGCTTTCTTCTTCGGGTCGATAGCTTTAAACAGTACTATTAAACATATGCACAAATAGCAAACATCAACAAACAAACTAAATAGGTGGCTGTGAAGAGCACATAAAAATATACCAAACGACTTAGACTAGCATACATGAAACTTTGCTTCACCTCCAGAGTTCCATAGCACTTAGTAGATAGTAAACATACGGTTTATAAGCAGATGCACCTCTCCTACTTCGGCGGCGAGTTCCTAACCAGCAACAAATAAGAAAAAACACATACCTTTATACGGCACAACGTACAGCAGCAGGTATTAACTTTTCACTTCTTTACTTCCATAGCTCTTAGCAGACAACCTCCAGTCAGTGTATGCGCAGATGGGCCTCTCCTACTTCGGCGATGAGTTCCTAAACACCAACAGACACAGGGCAGAGGAACTGCGACTTATGAACCCCAACGGCCAGATGAGCGATCTCGACATAGCCTACGGAAAGCTGACGGAATTAAAGGTATGTCTACTGACCTTTGTTTATGTGTGTTTATATGTATGTATGTCTGTGTGTGTGTTTACGTTTGTGTGTTTACTCGCGTTTCTTCATTATTTGTGTTTGTGTTTATGTGTGTGCTTGTTGGTGTGTATTCAGTTTTATTCATTGCTCATCTGATTGTTTATGTGTATGAGAGTATTTTATGCTTGTTCATCGTGTGTGTGTGTGTGTGTGTTCTTTGTCCATGTGCATTTGCTCGTTTGTGTCTGTGAGCTTGTATAGTAAGGAATGGGAGTTCGTACTCGTTGTACTCAAAAGCTACACACACGACACACGTACTGTGTTCTCATATCATAGCCTTCTCCCGTGAACTGCACCCTAACCAGTGTGGTTGAAGCTATAACATCTATACAGTATTATTGTCTGCATATTTATCAATGCCTGTACTATATCAGAGTATAGGTTGATACCGATATTACTATATGTAAGTGCCAATACCTATAGCATATCACAGTATCTTGATCTAGTACCTATACCATATCACAGTACATATATCTTTGCTAATATCTATACCATATCACAGTGCGTATATCTTTATACTAATATCAATACACTATCACAGTACATATATCTTTATACTGATATTTATACAATATCACAGTACATTATCTTTATACTAAAACCTATACCATATCACAGTACGTATATCATTATACTAAAATATCTATACAATATCATAGTACATATATCTTTATATTAATACCGATACCATATCGAAGTACATACAAAACCTATACCATATCGCAGTACATATATCTGCATACTATTTCCTATCTTATATCACAGTAAATGCATGTGACTGCTCATCCCCATAAAGTGTGTCTCAATACGTAACTGTATCACAGTGGAAAATATGTACCAATACGTACACTATGTCACAATTTACGTATGTGTACATTCAACTAATGCAAAGTGCAATACACTACGTTTTCTATGTGACAGGACATCCACACAGGGGCAAGTGTGCGTGCATCTGACCTACGTGTTACGGAAATGAACAGGACTGTTACGGTTTGCGAAGAGACTGTATGGTTTATGCAGGCGCACAAGGTATGTGCGAGAAAACGTACCGATCACAAGTTCTGTTCTATAGGTTCGTGATTGAGAAACCGAAAATGACGAGTTAAGGCCAACGGAGTAGCCACTAGTAGGCTTTTCATTCATACAAGTACATTCGGTTTATATTGAACCTATACACGTTTATATCGTTATATACATCGCACTACTTTATACTAAAATCGCCTACTTCTGTAGTACGGGAAAACATAGTCATTGCTTATATATATGAAGCATTAATTTAATTATTTTATTTATGTAT
>NW_014036725.1:0-2981 GCF_001186125.1 Sphaeroforma arctica JP610 | reverse complement strand
CCACGGACCTACTGGACCTAAGCCCAAAACTCACAGGGTAACCGAGAACGCTTAACTTCTCCGCCTGAGAAACATTAACTATATGTTATGCTACTTAATGTTTCGACCTGTTTTTCCTTTCTCGCTTTTTGACCCATATTCAGCTTGAGTGAGCAACTTGCTTCTCTTGGGTCTCAAAGCTGGGTGGGGGCTGTGTAATAGATGTATAAACGTACTCTTAAGCAGTACGCAAATTATAAACGTACTCTGAATAGTACGAGGAACTTAAGTTTCCTAAATGTACTCTTAATAGTACGAGGAACTTAAGTTTCCTAAATGTACTCTTAATAGGGATAATATTATTTATTTCAAAAATGGCAAGTATGTATGATACAATGTATGAACATATGGTATGGCTCTCATAGTCGCTGTAGTGGTTCAGGAAAGATTGATGGGAAGAAGTGGTCAGTAAATTCCCGTTTGAAGCTTGGGCCAAGTGAGTCGACAATGGAAGATATGTGCCGAGTCAATTCGGGTCGATGTTGTCAAAACACTGTTACTATCGAATGTTCCATATATTCGCTTGCTGACCTACTAAGTAGAGTACCCACCTCTGTGGTACGGATCGGGTCTGCGCCGTGTAGTGCCGCGGAATGGGATAGTGCAGAGTACGAAATACCGAGAAGGACCAGGTTATCCGGCATAATCCGGTCGAGAAGCGAGGATGGGGGTAAGCCAATGCCGCACCAGACCACGGATGAATTCGGTATGTGTTGGCTGGCCTGGATCGGAATCCGTGATTTGTAGATGCGTGGCCATACTTCCGGGCTTTGAAGTTGAAATCTCCCCACACGACATCCAGTTGGAAACCGCCAATCTCGGGGGGAATTCATGTATCGCCTGATGTCTTCTTCAGGAAGCGATTTGAGTGGAAAGTAGAACACGGCCATATGAACGCCAAAGCACACAAAGAACACCGCATACGGTGAAGAGTGTACAAGTTGAAAATTCGATGGGTGGTGTTTGGAAAAGATACCAATACCACAGTGTGAAGGGTGTAAGATATTATGCCGTGTAGTGTGATGTAGTATATAATAGCGCGTGTTCGAGCGGATATAATTAAGAAATGTGGTGTTATGCCAGGTTTCAACCACACACATAACATCAACCTGACTTAAAATCGATATAACGTTCAAACACTTATCTGTATGTGCTGCGTTGTCCATGTTGAGTCCTTGTGGGTTGAAGAGCGTCATCCTCATTGGTCCTAACATTGTTCATCATCGGTCAATCCTAAAGTAGAGTACCCACCTCTGTGGCACGGATCGGGTCTGCGCCGTGTAGTGCCGCGGAATGGGATAGTGCAGAGTACGAAATACCGAGAAGGACCAGGTTATCCGGCATAATCCGGTCGAGAAGCGAGGATGGGGGTAAGCCAATGCCGCACCAGACCACGGATGAATTCGGTATGTGTTGGCTGGCCTGGATCAGAATCCGTGATTTGTAGATGCGTGGCCATACTTCCGGGCTTTGAAGTTGAAATCTCCCCACACGACATCCAGTTGGAAACCGCCAATCTCGGGGGGAATTCATGTATCGCCTGACGTCTTCTTCAGTAAGCGATTTGAGTGGAAAGTAGAACACGGCCATATGAACGCCAAAGCACACAAAGAACACCGCGTACGGTGAAGAGTGTACAAGTTGAAAATTCGATGGGTGGTGTTTGGAAAAGATACCAATACCACAGTGTGAAGGGTGTAAGATATTATGCCGTGTAGTGTGATGTAGAATATAATAGCGCGTGTTCGAGCGGATATAATTAAGAATTGTGGTGTTATGCCAGGTTCCAACCACACACATAACATCAACCTGACTTAAAATCGATATAACGTTCAAACACTTATCTGTATGTGCTGCGTTGTCCATGTTGAGTCCTTGTGGGTTGAAGAGTGTCATCCTCATTGGTCCTAACATTGTTCATCATCGGTCAATACTAAAGTAGAGTACCCACCTCTGTGGTACGGATAGGGTCTGCGCCGTGTAGTGCCGCGGAATAGGTTAGTGCAAAGTACTACCGTATTCGCTTGCATCCGTTTGGAGTTGTAAAGGTACTTCGTCGACGGGAAACTTCAACACTACTGCCTCAACTATGGCTTGCTTCATGGCTTCCCAGCTTGCTGGTGTCTCTGTTCCCACCTGTCTCCAATAATTTCCTTAGGCCTCAGTCTTACGGATTCCCGGAGTAGGGCAACTACCTCTGCAAAGCTTGGTAGGTGCTCGTGAAGAAGTTGGCTAATCCCAAGGCCGATGCAATGTCTTTGTACTTCTTCGGGGTTGGCCAGTCAATGAGCTTGGCCTGCTTTTCATGGCAAATATCAATTCCGGCCTTCGATACTCGCTTCCCTAGGATCATGACTTCCTTGACTGCAAAATGACATTTTGAAGGGTTTGGGTTGAAACTGTGGTACGTCAGCCGCCGAATGACTTCTTTCACTACTCGCACGTGTTCCTCGTAGTCATCTGTTGCTATTACGATGTCGTCCAGGTAGTGGTATGCCGGAAGTCCTTGCAATATCACACTCAGTGTACGCTGAAACTGCTGCGTCAGTGTGTGTAGTCTAAATGGCGCTGATGTAAAAGAATACTGGTTCTTGCCATGTGTGAAACTGAATAGATACTGGGAATCAGGGTGAATTGGGAGTCGATGGTACGCTGCGGTTAGATCCAATGTCGTGTAATATCTCTTCCCTTTGATGTTACCAATGATGTCGTTGATACGGGGAATAATGAACGGATCCGCCGGTATTAATGCATTCACCGCTCTGAGGTCCAAACACACTCGCACTTTCTTTAGTTCTCCAGATTGAGTATACTCTGGCACGGCGAGCAAAGGTAAGTTAACGGAAGTGGCTGTATCCCTTTGAACTATGACCAAATCTTGAATCCACTTCAGCACCTGTCTATCTACCCATGGTATCCATTTGTCTGTTACAAAGTTCCTT
>NW_014036726.1:0-2981 GCF_001186125.1 Sphaeroforma arctica JP610 | reverse complement strand
AGTCTGACCGGAGGCCGTATTTCTACAGGAGGTACGTTGAGATATTGTTAACTCGCGTATTTGACTACACAAATCTGAAATGTATAAAGCATACACAACTTGTCCAGATCCACCTGAATGGTTTTTCAGATAGCTTAAGATACGAAGATGTATATCGAAGCATGACGTGTGATGTGAGATATTGGTAGCTGCAGACGTTTTTAGTTGAAACTTAATTGAGCACGCGTGTGAGACATTTGCGCTCACAACGAAGTGTCTCTGTATGCCAGCCGCAAGCAGTGTTCACGAGACTTGTTTGTGCTCATCTCAATGGGTTGATTGTCTACACAGCTGGCAGACCTTGTCGAACGATTGTGATCCTGACTCTGATATGTCGTCCACTACTAGTGGAGAGAAATCGGAAGGTTCTAGCAGAGGTTGGGTAGAGTCTGCAGTTGAGGAGGATACGACTATTACAGGGAAGACGCTATTGGAGATTCAGGTAACGTAAAAGCGATACTCGACTAGTCATGTCATCACCAAAACATACATTACATAACAAGCACCCGAATTACAGATTATTGTCCCATCCCAAAATCAACCACATATATATGTGATTCCAGGAAAGCTTAAGCATGAGTATATATATATATATATATGATACCCGCAAAGGGTACATATGTGTATATGTAATGCCCGCAAAGATTGTCAGAAACGGCTAATCGTATACAACGATAAGTTGGCTAATCGTATACAACGATATGAATCTATCTGCAACATATGTGCGTTGCCAGTTCTAGGCTTCCCAGGGTTCCATGGTACTATTTTCGAGAATCTCGTACAAGTATAAGTTTAATCGCTCTACTAAGGGGAGTATTGTTATCACTGGATGTGCGTACACATAGTAAATAAAGAATGCCAAGCCAGTAACGAGACATATACAAAATTCAGTGGGGGTTGTGAGGGTTCGTTGGGCTATTGCATCGCATTGGAAAAGTCTCTCAAGTATCTTGCTCTAATCTTGTGAGTGATATATTATATGATATTTACCTTAGCGTCTACCTGTGCAGGAGAGTTTGCGGAATGAGCTCACTCGGCTGCATAGCGCAGGCTGCTTCGGCACAGGTGAAGAATATCAGATGTTGGTCGACGAGCTTGCAAAGGTATATGGGACTAAATGTGAATCTTGTTCTTGCTGTTCATCGGTTCAGTAAATTCTCACAAAGTCAAATAGCTACATTTACGCCACATACTAACACATTTCGAAAAATTTAGCTATACGTTAAAACCCTAAAGTTTAATTTTAATTTGGTGGCTATATATGGTAGTAGAACATTTAGTGTCATTTGTGCGAGAGAGGATGAATGAATGCAATAGTTTTGTTATACATCAAATATTGAAATTCCGGTATAATTCATTTTTGTCGCTATTGTAGGTCATACTTTCGATGCCGTTGAAGCGAGAACGGATCGAAGTTATTCAGTTTTCGTTAAGGGAGGTGAAAGCAAAGATGGATGCCCTCTGAATAGAAAAGCGGCAACTTGCAGTGTACAGCACAAATTCGTCGTCGGAACAGTGTGTTGTTCCGGAAAAAAAGAAAAAGTAAGTATTATCTGTGATTTTTAGGATTTTTAGTATTTTAGCGGAACTGCACACTGTACCAACGATGAATTTGTATTATATACTGCGAGTCGGCGCTTTTCTATTCGTAGGATATCCATTTTTGCTTTCACCTCCCTTAGAGAAAACTGCATTTATCGATCCTTTCTCGCGGGTGTTCTGTTTTCCGTACACTTTGATATCATCGCCCACTTATTGCATGGCAGACTAAAAATTGTACCTTTCTTCGCAGGTCATTGATGTCTAAGAGTACGAAGCACCCGTACGGTTATATAAAAATGTCTGCTAATGATCTTATCGACATGCGGATCATTACGCACATCAGTGGCTTGAGAAGGTGAGAGTCTGCTGTCATCTTTTTGCTATTGCCAGAATGTCAATAATTGTGTCAAGTTGCTGGTCTGCACCTCACAATAAGGTTGAAATATTCATATTTCCAAGATTTTTTATAATCCCCTCCCACAGCCTCCCCTTTCTTTATCCCTAACAGCATGCCCAAGTCCAAACGCCTGAAGTGCAAAATATACTCCGATGAGATGGAAGTATATGTGTTCAAACTCGGCTGGCTTCCCAAGGGGTTCCAGTACAAGAAAACAGGCGTCGAAGTGCGGACGACAGCACAAAAATGGAAGCCTCCAGCGGTACCATTCGATACCGCACCATGTTGCAATTCTTGAAAGCATAATTTTTAACCCACACAGATCGAGAATCGAACCAATAAAACTCTAAAGTAACAACGAAACAGCACACCCGCTGAATACATATAATGCCTTGTTGATATCTTGCAAGCTATTAGTACATACGTGCTCGTGTTCAACGACAAACGAACTGGCAAGAAGCAGAGTAAAAGTTGAAATCAAGTAGAAAATCATGACTTTCAATTCGTTCATATATACGAATGTTCCAAACAGCAATCAATAGTATAGAGTAGGCTTATATCATAGAATCGGCGATGGAAGGGCAGTAGTCCGCTAGTGCTCACTATTGGAGTCAGTGTTACAAAACACCCAGCACGTGCTCGTTATTGGAATTGTCGCAACTAACTGTATAGAAACTGTATAGATCATTGCGCTTTGAACCTCAGCGACAGCAGGTGACAAGCATATGACGGACTACTAATAGAGGGTACCGTTTGCATTACAACTAGACTTCTTTTTTAAGGTGACAACTGCCATAACGAACTAATTTTGATGTACATGAACACGATACAACGAACAGAAACAATATCAATATAAATTCGTCAGCAAGTGGATTCAAACTTACAATCTGATTGCTTTCATATTGATTCATGACGGTTGCAAAATATGGTTGTAGGTTACTGTGCATGTATCCATGTACACACACACACACACACACACACACACACACACACACACACACAC
>NW_014036727.1:0-2982 GCF_001186125.1 Sphaeroforma arctica JP610 | reverse complement strand
GAAATACATTGATACACAAATATCATAGGCCTTTCTAGAGTGTTAACTATGAGGAAATACAATTCAAACACAAATTTCATAGGCCCTTCTAGTGTTAATTATGATGAAATACAATACATACACAAATATCATAGGCCCTTCTAGAGTGTTAACTATGAGGAAATACAATACGTACACAAATATCATAGCCTCCTCTATAGTGTCCTAGCTGTGAGGAAATACAATACATACACAAATATCAAAGCCTACTTGTGTAATTTTGAAGGCTATGTACATATGCAGCTTGCTTTATTTACATACAATGTAGTATGCGAAATAAAGCCAGATAGAACTTCGCTACAAACTTTGGCATGATCGCGGCTTGTTGAAGCTAATAAATATAAGGAACTTGAAAACGTAATGAAGCACTCGTATTATCAATCTAGTTTACAATTGTGCAAGATTCGCACATTATATGCCACACTTGCAAGATACTACTAACGATGTGTACTTGTAGTTTCACCTGCATATACTAAACTATTAACTATTGGTTTCCATATGTATTAAGCCGAACATCCGCACAAGTAAAAAAAAAAGGGTGTTCGTATTCCGGAGCGGAGCAATCTGTCGCATACCGGAACACACTGAATTACTAATTTGTTTCGAAATACAACCCGATCTTGGCTGTCACATATATTGAAGGCAGACCTAAGCCACGACCGGTTGTTGTATTAATGTCGGCAAAGATGATTTAATCCCGCCGCTCATGGGGGCCATATGCATTTGATGACCTCTCCACTAAGCACTACTGTGTAGCACATTGACATAACATGTACCTAACAATGTGGTTTCCATCACCGATATACCATGTGCACTGGTAGTAGTAGCATCTGCATGTACTCAACTGCTAACTATTCGTGGCGTATGTCACTGTACCCACAATCAGGTATGGCATGCACCTTAGGTCCAATCGTCCCTTGAACTGTAATTGCGAGGATAAAAGCTAATATAGCTCGATCTTTCGATCGTTCCCTGGAATTACTCACACACTACTTTTGGAGTACATTCTATCATACTCTTGGAGTACATTCCACAGTGCTTGTGGAGTGAATACTCCATGCCGCACTAAGTCTTGGGCGAAGAGCGGCCACATCCCCTGACCCCTCCCATCGCCCATGGCATCCAGTACCCACAGACACCGCAAAATGCCACAGAACACTCCACTCCACACACATCACTTCTTCGACACGTGCGTATCCACGTGCTGTACCGCTGCCATGGCACTGAACGGCTGCCCATTGGCAATGGGACCCACTGGTCGCTCTCTGTATTGCTTCTTGAGCTCAGGCCCTCTCTCGCATGCATAGGTGCTTCTACCCTCACCACAACCCTATTCTGTGTTACAGAGTTAGTCATGAACCCATGCAAGTAGCCGTATGCGCCGTCGCCTGGCTGCGTTTGTTCGACCACACTAGCGTTTTGCGCACCAGATAGGAACGCCGACTGGTCTCCTTACGCCCTCAAGCTGTAGTAACGTGTCGCCAAGGTGCTTACCCACACACTACGCTCACGGAAACAGGAAACAGTTCATCTGGGGTGCATATGTATACTTATATACACGAGGTATATACATACATATATCGAGTATATAGTGTGCTGTGTACGTATTACAAGCACAGAGACACACACTATATGCGCGGCTTTGTGTGCGTTATTGTGTCACGTACCCTTCATACGTTCACATGGCCAAACACTCTGTTGTGTGTGGGGTGTGCATCGCTGGTATGTTGCTCTCCTCCTCTGAGGGGGTTGTGTGCCTTCCCCTTCAGTTGAGCATTCCCCTTCAGTTGAGCCATGCACAGTGTGTGTGCCGGTGGCGCCCATATGAACACACGGCCCACTGTACACCAGCCACTACATAAGTGATCGGTAGTCAGAAACTTCAGTGCGTGAATTGCCTGGGCTGACTATTGTAATAGACCGTGTGGCTGTATGTCATGCGTGTATCTGAGTGTTCTCATGAACGGCTACTACTGTGCGTAGAGTGGTTCATGGCGAGCTGATATAACCTTACTGTTGCCCTACATTCACTTATTGGTGCCTTGCATTAACAGCTAGGCTGGTCTATGTGCTATTTCGACGCAGCCTAGTTTTGACTAGCGTGGCTGTCACAGGGCCCATTCACACTACAGATAGGACTCTCGTTCGAAGTTAAGTTAATGCCATGTGTCTATTGATCTGTTCATAGTCAGTGTGGTGCGTCTATTGGTCTGCACAAGGGCAGAAAAGTGACCTGTGTGGCACTGGTATCGTACAACGGCAGTGAGATAGTCTCGAGTAGCCGCTCGCAGCACTTCCTCGTAGCAGCAGGTATGACCACCCCCCACACTACTCAATGCCAGGTGCTACGCTCATAACACATCATCTGGGATGTATATCGTAAGACATATGAGATGGTAGTTAAATATGCGACACACATCAGCTGGAATGCGGCATGTCTTGCTACGCTTATAACTCAGATCATCTGAGATGCATATCGTAAGACATATGAGATGGTAGTTACATATGCGACACACATCAGCTGGGATGCGGCATGTCTTGTTACGCTTATAACTCAGATCATCTGAGATGTATATCGTAAGACATATGAGATGGTAGTTACATATGCGACATACATCAGCTGGGATGCGGCATGTCTGGTGTGGTTGACGTGCCTGGTGTGCACAACTCACTCACGCGCTCAGCATCAGCCATAACTCGACGCTCTCTACGGCCCATAATCAGTGGCACAGTGAAGCCATCCAGCAGATAACTGATGCCCATGAACTGTGTTGGAAAGGGTTATGAATAGATGAGTTCTATTTATAGATCATTATCGTGGCGCATAGTGAGTGGGACAGCCAAGCCATCCAGCAGATAACTGATGCCCAAGAACTGTGTTGGAAAGGGTTATGAATAGATGAGTTCTATTTATAGATGCCATTGACTGATGTCCATTACCAA
>NW_014036728.1:0-2982 GCF_001186125.1 Sphaeroforma arctica JP610 | reverse complement strand
TAAACTTTCTGATCTGCTTACCAACAGTGCAGAAAATTGTTCAAACTTACCTACTAATGAAGAACAGCCTTTGGCTATTACCTTACCAAATAATAAACGTAAGGCGCCTACATCGGAAATGGTTACTGGACCAAATACTAAACGACATAGAGTACAACATGAGTCTTGAACTCGTACATATAGGCACATACTTTCTCGATAAGTCATGACCGAAACCGTTTTACTTTGGTTTTCGCTTTACAAACTAGATCGTATCTTAACGTACGTTCGTAGTTCTAAAAGCTACTGGGGGCTATGTAGAAATACGGCCTCCGGTCAGTCTAAAATATCAAGATCAATTGAGATAATACATTAGTTTTTATTTGTATTTTAAATATTTTAATACAAGCTCTTTTTCCAATATTTCCAAAGTGTTCTAAATTCACTTTGATGGCTTCAATAGCCTGAGTATTTGGTATGACTCATCTACTTGGACCTATTTGAAACATTAGTAGATGTAGGATATTATAAACTAAATATTATAATATCTGAACTACTACTTATAGATTTTGGTCCTCCCGCCAATCTCCAAAATCCAATAAGTCTTTTTCTTTTTTAACTTTTCTTCAGATGGAACTTTATTTATATCAGCTAATGTATTATCGTGACTTACGTTATTATGTCTATCTACAAATTAGGCATGTGGTCATGAACACTTAGTACTTCTAGTGAAAATTATTCAATAAAGAACAGCTGGTACGCCCTGTGTGATCGAGGATATTTAGGCTCTTAACAAGAGGCAGTCCCGATCATTCTTACACAAGCTACCACTGCTAAATCCTAACTGACTAAATTGTATTTTAGTTTAATATAGTTTGAAACCTAGTAATTTCCATCGAAGTTTACATTTTCAGGTCTACAATTAAAAATGCTCTTGATAGGAACGTTCGTGATACAGTGTGGATCTATGCACAGGTCGCAGTTACCGGCGGATCCAATGCTGTCTACGATCAGTGGCGTCATGATTTTTGACCGAGAAAAACGAATCGTGGAGTTGAAAAAAATATCACTTGCGCTTCTCGGGTATACACGGTGGATTATGTAGGATAAATTGCCGATGTTTATAACGGTTCTTGCCGTAGAGATGAGAGGATTCGTGGCCGGATGATGTGGTCGCTGAGTGGAGCCGGTGGTAAGATAGCGTGAGCAATGGACTATAAGGCGCAGTTGGCGCAGGCACGGGCGGCCAAGTGACCCGTGGACGTGCCAATGTTCAATTTGGAACGGGTGGTAATGTTTCACCCCGCAAAGATGCCACATAAGTCCCAAGTAGACTACGTCACAGGGCTGGCGGATAAGCTGGGGTGTTTAGATCCACTGGTATATCATATTGTACATACCTCAATCGCAAGCTTAATAGGGTTCGTTGTATTGCGGATATGAGGGTCTATCGGATCCGTATCGGTGAGCCGGAACGGATCATGACGCAACGCTGTCTGGCAGATCTAGCAGTTACGGTGTATACAAATTGGCTTATGTACGAGAAGTTGTTTAAGGTCGCGGACAACCAGGAAAGACAAGAGGTTGTGCGTACATTTATAATCAGAGCGGAGGCTACCTCTTGGCAGAATGACATCAATACGTACTGGTACCGGTGGATACACATATGGATACACATAAGCACAATAGTACGGAGTACTTTGAAGCACGGAATGATGAGTTGGTGGCTCAGCATGTTGAGGTTGTAGTGCAGTTCATCGTAGACAGAAAGTTGCAGCGCTGAAATATCCGTTAGGATAATTGTGTACGGCAAGGATCAGGCGGCCGTTTGGACTGTCATGTTCTATTATATATATTCTTATGGGTATTTTTCTTAGGGAAATGATACTTTTAGCAGTACATATTACAACAATAGCCGTGCTTACACGAGTCTGTCAACTGGCGTATGAAAGATACAAAGCACGTATACACGAGATAGTTACCTGCGTTGTGTATTTATTACTGTTACTATCACTGTAACATTTATGTCCAGTCTGCCAGGTTCGAGGAACACTGATGCGACAGTATACCGTTTCTTGGGGAATGTAAGGTCCGACAGCATTAGAGAAGTGTGTACCGAACCGATAGTGATCAACACTGATTGACAGCTGATTACATATGGGAGCTAGAGAGTAATTGGCAGGTAGGAAAAGTAGAAGATTTGGGAGAGCTACACCAGAGGACAAGTAGTGTTGGTGAACTTCTCTGTAGGTATATACTAGGGGTGACCTGAAAGATTCTTTAGGCTGAATAGCTGGCTATGCTGGAGAAGGATAGGAGAACAGGAGACTATGAGGGAATTGATTAGAGAACTAGAAGTGAACCAGTCTTGGAGATTATCCGTGGAACCGACTGGGAATGGAGACATAGCAGTGGAACCGATGATACTTAAGGAAGAAACACAACGCTAAATAAACTGAACGTTGAAGTCTACGCCAATCCGGCTCTGTGCTATGATTGTAACGAATACGTACATGTTCACATTGCTCGACTACCGCACCGACGGCTGTCTCTGCCCTCTCTGCCCCGGTAGCCACAAGTTCACTACCAGCCACTTTACCTGCATCCAACAACTGATTCGAAGCATCCTGGTAAGCCCGAAACTGCCGCCCATTGGCCCTGACCTCCTTCAGCAATTACAGGAGTGCCACGACTTCCACGGTATCTGGAACCTCCACGAACACATTGGATCTTTTCTCCAGCATGTTGAAGAACCACCATACCCTCACCCGTCCCTGACACATCAACAGATGTTCCTTATACCCCGGATAATCACGCTGTTGAAGTACTACTTCCAAATATCGGTTCAAACTAAATCATCGCGCTTGTTGGTTCCGACTATGATACTTCTGATCCAGGCCAGCCAACACATACCGAATTCCTCCGTGGTCTGGTGCGGCATTGGCTTACCCCCATCCTCGCTTCTCGACCGGATTATGACGGATAACCTGGTCCTTCTCGGTA
>NW_014036729.1:0-2984 GCF_001186125.1 Sphaeroforma arctica JP610 | reverse complement strand
TATATATATATATATCAATTCATATTTATATACCTGAATAAAAAGTTGTGTATATCAATGTGTGTGCGTGTATATACATGCATATGTACATGAATATATATATATATATATCCATATAAAAAAGTAAATAAGAAATATTTAACATATGCATGTATGTATGTCTAAATCTTGTGGTCGTACATATTTGTTTTATGTGTACATATGTAAATGCCATGTAGCGGTGTATTTCATCTATATCATACACTTACCACTGTCGAAGAAGATGCCAGGCACAGCCCTCTGTGTCAGTGAGACATTGTATTGTCTCGGCTCAATTAGGTACGAGAGTTGAGTTCCAGGCACTTGGGATGGCTTATGGGCTGTCACACAGAAAAATCGGTTGAATAGCCAAAGGGTTCCAACCTGATGTTTCAAAGAAGTGAACTCTATGTTAGAAGTATCCATGTACACCGTAAGCATATAAACACATATATAAACCCACTACATATGTACATTACTACACATACATATGAGAAAAAATAAAATCCTAGCTTATATTATTGTGTCCGGATTCTCACACAGATCACAAGTCTAAAGAGCACGAACGACCGCCATTCGATAACAGATAGGCATGTATAACCCCCTCAGAAATATAACACATACATACATACATGAATACTCATACACGCACAAGAGTCTTGCGCGCACGCCATAAAGCAGACTGTGTGCAACGCATCGTATCTAAATGTCTGTAATATATAAACGTTTGTTAATAGTCCAGACTTAGGTATTTACATTCACATCACTATATGCATATTTGAAACACGAATGTATATCCATTCATATATAAACCTGTAAACCACACAGAAGACTTTATGCAATGAAGGGTACTTACATCACTTCGATCCGGGAAGTGCACGTTATAGCTCTCTATCAGTCTGTACGGCAGGTCCGGTTTTGTCGCGGGGTTCTGTGTTTAAAAATACGCAGAGCTTTATGCGGCTTTTGATATGACAGCTTTTGATAGGATGCGACACTCAACAAATGAGTGCATTTTCATACATTGGTAGAATTACGTATTCGCACATAGATATTTAAATTATGTGGATACGGAGGCAATACACTGAGAATAAAAAAAAGACATTTGCTATACATACTGGAAATCAAAGTTCATCATTTCATCTTAAATCATACCGGGGGATAGGGCGTAGGCAAACAAGGTAGACTGCGTCTGGCGCGTTGTTCGTAGATGCTATTGAGTGTGTTGGCGTGTGTTTCCACGTACTTGTTGAGTGCCTCCATCATCGGGTTCATTGATTTGGTGAACGTCATGCCCTTTGTATCCATACTCGCCCAGATCTGCGATGGTTGGTGTTTGTGTGCGTAATATTATATATATATAGTTTACTCTGTGAGTGTCACAATAAACTGTAGCGTATATACACACATACACACACATACACTTACGAGTGCGCATGCATTATTTCACACACACTGTAGCGTATACACACACATACACACACATACACTTACGCGTGTGCCTGCATTATTTCACACTCACTGAAGCGTATATACACACATACACACACATCCACATACGCGTGTACATGTATTGTTTCAGACTAACTGTAGCATATATACACACATACACACATACACTCACGCGTGCGCATATAGTATTTCACACTCACTGTAGCGTGTACACACTCATACACACACATACACTTACGCGTGCGCATATATTATTTCACACACACGCATAGCCGCCCATACGTTGCTCAGCAGTTCTCGACACTGCACCACACACTCTCAAAGCGCGGCTATGCTCAGATATTCGTCCATACTCAAGTGGCCCGTGGGTGGAATGCTCTCACTTACCTATTCACACAAAACACAGACGGACACAAACACGCATATGTACACACGCACACGCATACGAACACAGACACATATATGAATACATGCACATACGTACTACATCTCTCACCCACACCCTCAAAGCCCTCGTACCCGTAATTGCATATTCGGTGAGATTCATCAAACCATCATCTGGAAGTTCACAAAGCACACTCCCACCCCCACCCACAAACGCACACATGGCATACACACCTTCATTCGTGTCCATACCACCTATACCCGTTTCACACCCACACCCCACACCACTCACCCGCGCATTACTCAGGAGATCTCGACACTGCACCACACACTCGAACAGTGTGTCTAAACTCAGCCGCTCGTCAGTCTGGCGGTGTCCCTTCTGTGTGCCCTGTGACGCCGGGCGACTACTGTCACACTGTGTGTGTGTGTGTGTGTGTGTATGTATGTCAGCGAACGCCAGAGCGTCTTCGTACTGGGTGTGTGTACCAGCCTTGTCGCCATCTCCAGAGGGGGTATATGGCGTTATTGGGGGTGTTTTATCTCTGCCCCTGCTCTTCTCCTCATCCGTACCCACACGTGTGGTATGAGTGGTGTGGGTGGGTTGGTGTATCTGCATAATGGGTGTGTGTGGCAAGGCAATGGCCATCTCCGCGTTCTGGACCCGTACCGCGGAGGCTGTGCGTGCGTTCACATACCTGCGTTAAACGAGGGTTGTGTGCATGCATTGCGAGAGGTGAGTGATATGCGATACTTGAGTGCACATAAACACGAGGCGTATGTAGTCGGACCCGTGTCGGTTCGGGTGGTAAAGGTGACTATGAGTGTGCGTGTATGAGGCGTATGTAGTCGGACCCGTGTCGGTTCGGGTGGTAAAGGTGACTATGAGTGTGCGTGTATGTACACATGCACAGTATGCTTGCAGTTGTAGTGGTGTCGTGACGGATGATGTCCGTATGAGTGTGCGTGCGTGTGTTTGTGTATGCACCTATACACGATTTTTATGTGAATGTATGAATATGTATATGCGATGTCAACGGGGGACAGTCATTGTGTTGAAAAGACCGGAAATTATCAGTGCATATCCAATAGATTTTGGGTTTGCAATAACACAAGCGGAAAACTAATAT
>NW_014036730.1:0-2986 GCF_001186125.1 Sphaeroforma arctica JP610 | reverse complement strand
TAATACAATAATATAACAATATAACAATGTATATATATATATATATGTGTGTATGCATGTACATAAGAAGTATGTATGTATGTATATATGTATGCACTTGTGTATAAAAAGGATGTATGCATGCGAGGGTGTTGCATGTGACTGAAGTGCGTACGCTTATGTGTGCTCTGAGTGTCTGTCTTGCGCTGTGGCGTGGGGGTGTACGTTTTGTCCACATGGGCGGTGTGAAATACGAGTGCTGTAAAATTCAATAACAACAACAAAACAACTACCAGAATGACAAAACCACCTATAGCAGGCATCCATAACACACACACACACACACACACATATGCACACACAAACACACACACACATGGCTCTCAATATGTACACAGTACTGATATGCATTTATCATACGAAAATATTCACTCACACACCAGACATATCACACACATATACGCACATGTACGTTTACTTAACACCCATCTCCTCACACACCAGACATATCACACACACATACGCACATGTACGCTCACTTAACACCCATCTTCTCACATACCAGACATATCACACACACATACGCACATGTACATTCACTTAACGCCCATCTCCTCACACACCAGACAAATCACACACATACGCACTTGTACGTTCGCTACTTCTCACACACCTTGCTGCACAACCCTCTGAACAGCTCCCGCGCCAGAGAGAACTGCCCCTCCTGCGCTGCCTCCACAGCAAGCAGGTACACATCCCACCCCCCACACGCACTCCCAGACGTTGTACGGGGGGGGTCTATAGACATCGGGTCTTTGTCTGTACCCACCCCATCCGCTGTTTTAGGTGTTTGTGCGTGCGTGTGTGTGTTAAAGTATGTGTTTGTGTGTGGGTTTGCGTGTGTGTGCATCTGAGCCAAGTCGTCGGTGTTATCCGTTGGAGGTGGCGGGTCGGAGCGTGCCGGTCCCTGGTCGGTGGCCGGTTTAACCGGACTTGAATTCGATTGGTCGGGACCTGCTGGGCTTGGATTCGATTGGTCGGGGCCTACTGAGCTTGTATTTGATTGGTTGACAGTCACACGGTTGATGATGGCTCGAGGCAGTCGTGACGGGTTGCTTGTACTGTGCCCCCTGTGAACAAAGGTGTCATGTCATGTGACGATGTTGTTGTGCGGAGTTGCGGGGTGAGTTTTTTTGGGCCAGTGAAACAGGATTCATACACACGTGCGCCCAAACCTTAATCCCTAGAACTTTTAAACCCTAAACCCTAGAACCTTCAAACCCTAGAACCTTCAAACCCTAGTACCTTTAAACCCTAAACCTAGATAGAATGTACACCAAGTGCACTCATGTGTTCACATACACACTTCACACGTAAGCACACGCACACACAAAACGCTCTCATAGGAGCACATATGGCCAGCTATACGTAACCACAGACATATTGAACCAGCCAATATGACCCACCCCACCCCACAGTACACAGACCTACAGACTCAGGGGTGCACACGCCCGCCATCTGCCCCTAATAACACCTTAGACGCGCACACACACATACCTTATACCCCCCCCCACACATACCTTAACCACACACACACACACCTTAACTCCCTCCCCACATAAACTTTAAGCCATACACACACACATATCTTAAGCCATATACACACACACACACCTTTAACCCACACACACATTACACACATTAAACCACACAAACCCATACCTTAACCCACACACCAGCAATCCTGCGACGCTCCGCAGCAACCGACTACCGGCAATGTATTGCGGCGACTCCAACAGATCAACAAAGGGCATCAGCGATGACTGCACCCACACACTACCACCACCCCTACCACCCACTATACTACACTGCACTACACACTTGAGCCAGCCACACAACACCACCACCGGAATCACGCCGCAGACAGGAGTACGCTCAGGTGCAGAGTCCTCTGAGGCTTGGGTGGATGTCTGTGTATGCGTTATGGATATCGTACTATAATAAATATATATATATATATATATATATATATATAATATATATATATATTATATATATGTATATATTATATATACACATATATATATATATATATATATATATGTGTGTTATAGTAGCATAGGTGTGTGAGGAAGACGGTGTGGAGGAGGATTAATAAGGGTGCCTACACTCGACCCATCAACACAGCAAGAGTATACTATCGCAGGGATGTGCGTGCACAACCATCTCTGGAACTGGCGACACAGCACCACCACGGGCTAACACCAATGTACAACAATGGGATGTACCTGTATGCCGATACAGTCTGTGCATGCGTATGGATTATGGGTGCAATCTGTCTTGACAGATAGAGACAGCATGAGCAATGACTATATATCTCACACAACCAACAGTAGCTGCACTCACACACACTGATGTGGGTACTTGCACACAGACCCCGGATACGGGTCAATCAATGTCAGCCAAATGTTTGATTTCTAGGTCCTGTTTTTGAGTATATATTAACACAATCACAATCACAATCCCCATTCACATTCACACCCAGACAGAGACAGAGACACAGCCATACACAGACACACACACACACACACATATATATATATATAGACATACATATATAAAAATGTGCATATACATATATTAATTTATACCTACCTACCGACCTACATACATAAATACATATATACAGCCACATGCATCTAAATACTCAAAACCCCGTCAATGTACACCCGTACATTACCTACCTTATGTGTCTTATCGACAGCTTCTCCCTCCTGCGTAGTGTCCATCGAGTGCCCCTGATTGGTCGCAGTACAACTCAGCGCATCGAACAGACACGCGGCCACGGCCTGTCCCGTTTTGGTGGCGAGTGCAGAGAAGTGCTCATAAACTTGCAGCAAACACGCCAGTAATGCCTTATGGTGCACTGGGGGTTCTGTGGAGACGCCCCGGTCTCCCGTACAAATCTGGGTGTGATGTGGTGATAGGGTGGGTTATATGTAGTGAT
>NW_014036731.1:0-2990 GCF_001186125.1 Sphaeroforma arctica JP610 | reverse complement strand
CAAAGGTGAGTAAATGGAACACTATCGGGTGTGTTTGAATGTAGTGCGGATGCCGTTTTAAATGTTTGTTGCCCATCCCGCATAGCAACCGTCTCTAAGTAGGCACGTCCACGAGCTGCGTACACATCTGCACGGTCCCCACCCGTGCTTACCTATGTATTCACGGTTGCAAACCTACAGGCTTGGAGATCAGAGAAGGGGAGACTCCGGTGGTCAAGGCTGTTGAAGGACGCGGGGGCATTGCACGCGGCTACCAGGGGGAAGGAAGTAACCATGACAACACACCGCAATAGCAGCAACGGAGGGCAGTAGCCATGACAACACACAGCAATAGCAGTAACAGCACAAGTGATGTAAGTACTAGTACGGCAGCAACGATCGCACATAGTAATATCGATAAGCACAGCCGTGATGCAAGTAGTTTCTATAGCAACTGCGATGAAGAGCGCAGCGTAGGATAACAAGCGGTAACAACGACTACCACAACCGGGTTTTTATGTTTTTAGGTTTAGGGTTTTAGGTAGTTATTGTAGTAACTGCGATGAAGATAGCCGAGAGAGCGACACATAGCAGCAGTCGAAGGGATGCACACGGCAACGATGAACGCGAAAACACAGACAGCACTCCTAGCAGCACCGATTGCCTTAGCAACCGCCCTTAGCAACCGCAAGGGAAACACTCGGGCTATCGATTACAGAGAAGAACCAAGGCGCAATGACACGCGGAGGAGAAGGGCCAGAGATATAAGACTCCTTTTACTCAGGAATACCATGCCTCCTGAGATGCCTGTGACAAGCAGCGAAAAAATCGCTACACTCTCTTTATCCGTAGTCTGGTAGTCTGTGCCTTGGGCGTGTTGCACTCAAGTTTTTACGGCTCATAAACCTGTCCTCTCGGGGAGCCAGCCAGCCTGTAACAATATAGGACCACAACACACGCATACATATAGGACCACTACACACGCATACACACAGAACCTCAGGTCGTGTATGATATCACAGGTGTGTATTATAAGTAAGTCGACGCAGTGTAAAGCAACATCGCAGTAGCGGACACCCGCATCGCGCGCACTGACTGATCGATGGTCTCAATTCCAGTGCCGGTTCAAATGGGTGAACCGTACCAACCATCCAGTCTGCGTGTCAGGTAAACTAGTTTTACACACACACCCGGCCCGCAAGGCCTATACAGATGAACAACTAATACGCGCGGGCCAACGCTGAAACGAGTACAGTTTCAGTGTAGCGCATGCATGGCACGGTCTAGTGAGAGCGTGTGGGTACCCATTTCATAACATATCACATCAGAGTCGCCAGTCGCGTACACATGACGTTGCCTGAAGCTGATATGGTTTTCCTTTGGGGTACTTCATATTGTCTTCCGAGTACAGTTAATGGCTGAACGAAGCGTTTTCTGGATGAGAGTTAACGCTTTCCCGGCCTAGTTCGCAATTCTCACCATGGAATATTCAGTTCTGGAGTCAGAGCTATATCCTCCTTTCGGATTATGGTAGGTACCCATACCCAGATACACAGAACTGTGCACAGCACACGGAGGGCACCTGTTCACAGGACACGGCGGGGTGTACAGCGCATGAAGGACTGGTGCGCGAGACCCAAATGGAATGATTCAGGCGCATACGGACCCAAATGGAATGATTGAGGTGCATACGTCGCCAGCAAAACAGACAAGAAACGTGAGAGCACTCGACAACAGGAATACGAGACCGGCTAAGACGGGACGGGCAAATAAAGCGCGATATTAAACCAACCCCAATGCAATAACGTTTGCGTGCAATGAATGAATGTTTCATGAGGCGATCTCAGGCCTACAAGGCTCTTAGAAAGCGATTGATGGTTCTAGTTGTATTACGCCATAGTTGTAGGAGAATAACCGATAGCCACCGTACAGTGAGCAGCCTATCACAATGCTCGTCAATATAGGACTACCAAATATTTAAGACATTAGACGACCAAGGCAATTGGGTGATTCTGGCCAATTCAAGAACGAGATCAGCTGTTTATGGTGTACCAGTGCACGTGTTTGCTATGAATTTCACTGCCCAAGTACCAGTGCATGTGTTTGCAATGAATTTCACTGCCCAAGTACCAGTGCATGTGTTTGCTACGTATTTCACTGCCCAAGTACCAGTGCATGTGTTTGCTACGTATTTCACTGGCCAAGGGCTTTGCTGCTCCTATCGTTATTCTAGATTTATTCGCATTTCAAGCGCTGTCTTCTGTGCGACCGCTTGAATGTACACCACAGATGCTTTACAAATGCTCCACCAATCCGGGACTCAGCTACTCACCGAGACGCACGGAATGGTTTGTATGGTTGTGACCAAGGCATGCACCCTCTACGCAATTGCAGTGGGGGTGTTAAGCCAGCAGAACGTATAGCACACGCCTCCTGTACCGTATTCACCAAACACGGCCTACCGTAGTATGATGGACCACAACACCAGACAGCTCACTGAGCGTAACCCCGAATTGGCTGTGTAGTCGTACGCTTCACACTCCAAAGTTTCCTCGTGTACGACGTGGCTGTGATGCACCTTTGACTTGAGTGTTTGTACGCCCGTGCCACGCTCAGCACTCCCAAATGGTATAGTTACTCACTCACTTGACCTGATATCCCCCCATTGTATAGAACACCAGTCTTCGCTACCGGCACAGTTTCTTTCTCACCTGATATAATCCCCCCCCCCCCCGCAGGGTTATGGCCCACCAGTCTGCGGTTCCACCCCATCAACTATCCACAGTCATGTGACATACAACGCCAGACGTCTGTGGCTGTGTCGCATGCCCCGTATTGCTTGCAAAAACGTTTAACGCCTGGTTTTGCACTTCCACTCCCCACGTTTTCGTTCTCAACTATGTTTTTATCCCTCCGCACGCGTCTGCTTTCACACGCCTATCTCGTCATTGCGATACTATAGTGCAGAGTGTAGCACCGGATATCTTCGGGTAATCTGAAGTGTCCGATAG
>NW_014036732.1:0-2990 GCF_001186125.1 Sphaeroforma arctica JP610 | reverse complement strand
CTTGTTAAGAGCTTAAATATCCTCGATCACACAGGGCGTACCTCTAGCTGTTCTTTATTGAATAATTTTCACTAGAAGTACTAAGTGTTCATGACCACATGCCTAATTTGTAGATAGACATAATAACGTAAGTCACGTTAATACATTGGCTAATATAAATAAAGTTCCATCTGAAGAAAAGTTATATATGAAAAAGACTTATTGGATTTTGGAGATTGGCGGGAAGACCAAAACCTGTAAGTAGTAGTTCAGAGATTATAAAAATTTAATTTATAATATCCTACATCTACTAATGTATCAAATAGGTCCAAGTAAATGTTTTATGCCAAATACTCAGGCTATTGGAGCCATCAAAGTGAATTTAGAACATTTTGGAAATATTGGAAAAAAAACTTGTTTTAAATTATTTTAAATTCAAATAGAAACCAATGTGTTATTCCATTTGATCTTGATATTTTAGACTGACCGGAGGCCGTATTACTACACGAACGCCGTAAATATATATATATATAGTCACATATTGCTTGACAATTGACACCTAGTGCTGTTACAGTGCCATCTTATGGTCAAGAAAAAAGTCGTTGGCGACATGCACACTGCTTTTCACTAGGAAACTTTGTTTTGACGAATAACCCATCCGTTGCACCCACACAATGAGTCATGATTCCGTGTGTTGATATCGCAAGCCTTCAGCTATTGTACGAAATTCGACTTCCGTTTTAGGGAACGCAAATTGCAAAGCCTTGACAACTGTGACTTGATTAATAGCTCTTATGACTCTACGTATTGTATCATACATGGTACTTGCGTGTGTGATATACACACACTTTAAATCGGTGACCTGTCCGCCTGATAAGAATCACAGAGTAGTACGTTCACTTCTATACACCCGTTTCTTAGATTTGCCATATACTTATCTCTTTGATATATTGGGTTGATAGCTTGCTTTAGCAGTAAGAACTGGCCAAATGACATCCGCAAGTCTCTACGGAACGTGTCCATTTCCAACATGTGTCCTGCTACTTCGTCGAATGAAACTCTGTATCTGTACACTAGTGCTCGTCTTGATATTAATTTAGCTGTTACCATTAGTGGCGTATTATAAGCTAGTATAGACAATACTGTTATTGATATGATCATTGGCGTGGTCTTTTGCTGTGGTAACATATCGCTGCTACTGTCATCAGACGATTCATGGTCGCTTTGATCGCTATAGTTAGTGCGTGATATACTAGGTTCTACAGCATTTACTGCCTCCCAGTAGGCATCACTGAGTGTATTGATACTTCCATCACTAATCGCTTTCGCCAATCTTTGAAACTCTTCCGTTGTATTAGTTCAAAACAATGGCATGCATCATTCACCGTTGCATTAGATGCATCTAATTCGCTACGCACATCTGCCTCCTGCAGAAAGGCATACCTGCTCGCCTCTACATCGTCGTCTTTCTCGTCGTCGTCGCTGGCATTTCTACCACCGTCATCGTCGTTCGCCATAACTTCCGCCACCACACTATTTGTTATTCATATACTAACAATATATAGCACCTAAAGAGGTGTCAATAACCCATACTATACCTAAAACTCACACACTATATACATGTGTTTATCATATTTCAAAAAATATTTTTGTATACGCACATAATTACGGAGTAAGCCAAATTTTCTGCTCCAGACTGCAAAATTTACGGGAACTACTTTGGTGCAAAATACCCTATTTTTTTATTTTGGGTCAGCTGCCAAGCCATCGTGCCGAGTATGGACCTATTATGCCCTATTATATTTTACTATTACGAAAAAAATTTAATACCGTTAAGACTCGCCCTGAAGTGTGAACCTCAAGTCCTAATATGTTATTTAAAAAAAGGGGTCCAATATATAAGTTGAACATAAACACATATTTTTCGATACATAATGTACAAACGCTTATGTAGGTCAAAAGAGCGAGAAATAATCGACCCTTTATGCGAATTTGACAGACAACTTACTATAAAACTTTGAACCTCGGCGCTCCGAACATGTACCCGTATGAACAACCATAGGGCAAGCCTTGATGTAAACGTTTATCTCAAACGTATAAGTTTAAAAAAAATACGTTTTATTTCTTTCCGAGGTTATGTAAAATAATATTTTTAGCTTTTGACTCTTTGAATTTCGAAGTTCAGACTCTTCAGAGTTAAGCAAATAGACTTCCTTCAATCTCTTGCAAATCAGTATTAAAAATAAATAAATAAATAAATAAATACAGTGGTGGTGTTTTGATGAAAGGATCTACTACATAGCTGCCTCAGTAAATTGAATATTAATAAAAAAAAGTATAGTAACCAGACACTGGGGATATAGAGTTGCGATATATCTGAGTGTTCTGAGAGATCAAAGTTAATAGCCATCTACGTACATCTTGTGTGCTGTATTATAGTTACACGGACCTGGACTTGTACTGATAGACTAAACTACTGAATTGTATAATCAAACCCAGTATATTTGAAGACACACATACAATCATATCACCTTGTATGCATAGATACATGTGCCTGTGAATTATCGGTTGGATATAAAGCATCACGACTTCATAGGGCGATAGAACAGCATGTCCTCAGCACCACAACCAGAATAAGACTACCAACAGCACCATGGCAGATCAACCAAAGTAAGCACAATAGCAGTACAATATCAATATTCGGCCAACTTACCAATATGGAACTTCGTGATTTTGATTATTATTCCTTTACGTGTAAACGAACGGTATATAATACACAAAACAACATGATAGCATTTCTGCATGTTTAGGCTGTACAGATGTACACATACATACACAACCACACCCCACTCACCCACCCACCATACGGGCAAACACACACACACACTCACACACGCGTACACATACACACGTACACACACACAAACTATATATAAATATATATATATATATATATATATATACCTTTATATCTATATAGTATATATACACATATACATATGCATATACAC
>NW_014036733.1:0-2990 GCF_001186125.1 Sphaeroforma arctica JP610 | reverse complement strand
TATATTATTATATACTACGCGCGCGCACACACACACACAATATATATATATATATATATATATATACATATACATATACATAATATATATATATATATATATATGAGATGTGAGCTACAACTCATATTTCTGATATAACTCACCTCAGATACAACTCACATCTCAGATATGGCTCACATCTCAGATACAATTCACTCTCAGATACATCTCACATCTCAGTTAAAACTCAATTTTAACCTACAGGTCGCGTTTGAGATACACTTACCTGCATCCATGTACGGCATGATCATCCAGAACTCCGTTCCGTTGAGAAAGTAGGCGTGGCACCTCCTGATGTTGGGGCTATTCAATGTCTGGGAGCACCACATCTCATTCTGCACATAAAGTTCGGCACATGAGCATCTGCATCAATATCTATTTCTTCCACACTCGAGTGCATATAGGAGATGGGACATCGCATTTGGCTTAATGGTTTGCCTCGAATACAATATTTTTGAGCGAGATACGAGGAGGTCGCAGACAACCCACACAAAATACCAATTTACCATACAGTCGGTGTGCTGGGAGTGTTCTGGCTGTCCAGTTCGTCATATAAACGTATTGAAATATACAGCGCTGATCATACACCCACCAGACCTGATTTAAACGTATTTGCCACACAGACTCGTTTCCTTGGCAACGCGCCATGCCAATTGGAGTTTCTTTCAGAATCACCATCGCAACTCACTGCAGCATTGCTTTCTATATCACTTGCTGGCTGGATTTATATTCCGTATTCATCATTATCCCACCAGTTTTACTATGGGTACATTTAATTGGTGCTAATACTTGGTATGCCTTTAGCTCCAGTGTACGCACCCTCAGTAGGGTTTACATACCCTCAGTAGGGTTTACATATCCTCAGTGGAGTGTACATATCCTCAGCAGAGTTTACATACACTCAGTAAGGTTTACATACCCTCGGTAGGATTTACATACCTTCAGTAGAGTTTACATACCCTCAGAGGGTTTGCATAATCTCAGTAAGGATTACATACCTCAGTGGGTTTACATACCCTCAGTAGAGTTTAAATACCCTCAGTAGGGTTTACATACCCTCAGTAAGAATTACGCACCCTCAGTAGGGTTTACATATCCTCAGTAGGGTTTACGTACCTTACATATCTCCAATTGGTGTGGGAACTGTTCCAGATTCACACGCTTCACGGCGACCTTTGTGTTCTCGGGTTTGTAGTTGGCCACGTAGACCGTCGGCTGATCGTGACTGTCATTGCCTGAAGATAAGACCACGTTTTAGAACCCTTAAAACCCTAAAAACTCTACAAACCCCAAAAAAGGCACAGGTATGTATTCGTATGTGGTTCTGGGATGCTACCACATATATGGGTCTATGAGGGAACGATGCACTTCACCTTTCTGTCTCACACCACACATGAGAGGTATATGCTGGTAAAACGAGCGCATGTCAGTATCACTACCTCACTTGTATTGTAATGTATGTACATCGGTCACTCGCAGTACACTAAGCATACTTCACTTATATTGTACTGTAGGTACATAGATCACTCGCAGTACACTAAGCTTACCTCACTTATATTGTCCTGTAGGTACATAGATCACTCGCACTACACTAAGCGTACCTCACATATATTGTACTGTAGGTACATAGATCACTCGCACTACACTAAGCGTACCTCACTTATATTGTACTGTAGGTACATAGGTCACTCGCAGTACACTAAGCTTACCTCACATATATTGTACTGTAGGTACATAGATCACTCGCACTACACTAACGACACGTCGGTGAACTGTATTTCATATGAAGTATGTATGTTCTATATCCGAGTTAAAGTACGTATACAGATATGTGTATAAACGTATATTAACGCACGTATATATGGATATGTTGCGTACTATGTATGTACTAACAAGTGCACATGTGCCGACAGAACTACAGAAGAGCTACTGGCACCCGCTGGGCTTCGTAACATGTTGTATACAAATCGAACGTGTTCGCTATACGTTTTGATATACAGAACCAAAAAGAAACAATATGGACCGGTGACAGTGCGCTCTATATACGTGGACTACGCAATATGACCCGACACAGGTTTAACTGTATAATGAAAACTTTAACTGTATAATGAAAACGGTCGTTTATACATAGTAGGCTACAGTCACAGTGCATTTGAATACGCCGAAGTAAAGGCCTATCGCCCGATCAGTTGATAAAAGCGTTTGTCTCCGCAACCAGGCAACTATGACAGTCACTATGTATATGTACGTCTATACCGGTAGTCATACGTGTAGAAACCGCCACATTCCCTTGAAATACTTTCCCTAAATCATAAACCCAAGTTCACACCTATCATCCCCACCAGTAGTTCTAGACCAACTCAATACCAATACGAATGCGAATGTGTTAAACAAATAATTCCTTCTGCATCCTAATATATCCTCGACATATGGAAACAGACGCTTTGCCCCTGAATACGGTTAGTACATACCTATCACCCCCTACTAGCGGCATCCTACATTCTCAACATCTGATAACAGACCATTTACATACGATTGACCCCTGAATTCTAGCTAGTACATACCTATCACCCCTTCTAGCTGCATCCTAATACATTCTCAACATCTGGTAACAGACCATTTACATACAATTGACCCCTGAATTCCATATTGCCCCTATTAGCTGCATCACAATACATTCTCAACATTTGGAAATGTATCATATACAAGCAATAGACCCCTAAGTGCTAGTCAGTACATACCTATTACCCCTAGCAGCTCGTAGTGCTCTGCACCAATTTTGTACCGGATTTGGGACGAAGCCCCGACGGACTTGTGTCTCCTCTGTGTGGATTTAAACCCATAGCGTACGTATAGAACAAATTTATGAGGTTACGAGGCTAATGACCTTATTGTCGGCATATGAGTAAGGCTTGGTATGCATAATCAGATTGTTTCGATATCTGATAAAA
>NW_014036734.1:2167-2992 GCF_001186125.1 Sphaeroforma arctica JP610 | reverse complement strand
ATATATATATATGTATATTATTATCTATATATATATATGTATATATATATATATATATATATATGCACACTATGCTTCTCTATACGGTTTTACTCGATATTTGTATTAACATTTATCAAAATCAGACCATGAATTACGCAGAATTGGGTGGATTCGAGGACAACTACATGCAGTTGCGGGTGGCTTCCATAGCCACACCGCACCACGGCATGAAACTACGTATCAAGTCAACCAGCAAGGAGTATACCGCCGAACACGCTGACCAGACAGATGCTGTTCCTGAGTTAACTGGTACGTTGTTATTTTATGTCTTTACTGTATTGTAGTTCGATAACTCTTGTAGCATCATCGTGAACGCCTCCACTTATATATGCTTATTTATTCGTAGATAGTTACTTTTAATATATATATATATATATATATTGGTGTACTGCGTAAGTGTGGGCATGTTTTTGTGGGTTAGAAAACTACTAATGTATTTTAAATATCATGTACGTGTGCATACATATTTTCAGACATATGAGTTGATATCTATATGTGTGTGTGAGAGTGTTTTATTTGAAATTATTTATATTTGTGTTCAATGGGCACGCCGTACAACTACATCGGCCTCCTTTAATGACGAACACGCGATTTGGACTTGTAACGTTCCTAAGACGATCGGTATCAGTTTGTATATAACATTATCAGAGGTGCAAGACATCGGTGTGAACGGTTATTTGGATTCTCCCAAAACGTGAGGTGGTAGCGTAAACTGAATATGCTCAAGCACAGTTCGCGTTCGTTAAATATATATATATACATACATACATACATACATACATA
>NW_014036734.1:0-1295 GCF_001186125.1 Sphaeroforma arctica JP610 | reverse complement strand
ATATTTATTGTGTGTGTTTTTGTTGTTTATTATATATATATATGTGTGTGTGTGTGTGTGTGTGTGTATGTCTTGTGTCTGTGTGTCTTATGGGTTTAAGCCGATTTTTAGGTTTTATGTGAGATATTAGCTTGAGCTTTTAGAAAGGAGAGCAAGGTACTATTCCTTTTTGATTTCGAATACTGATGCCTAGCAACGCTGTATTTTATAAAGATGTTACGTGAGAAATTTGTGGTACTTGTATGTACATAGTTTGTTGTATACACATGCCTATGCAGGGTTTGGTAGGATTTGAATAACCCATGAACTGCTAGTGAGAGGTTCCCGGTACGTATATATCAATGCTGTTAGTGTCAACGCTTAAACCCGCCGAATTTAGAGATGTGCCTAGAATGTGGGGGTTACTATTCTCTATACTCATCTGCACGATGTTCGGTATATATTCAGCAATGGTATTAGCGCCAGCAGTAAATACCACCGTAACCAGTATCGCGGAGTCTTGTAGAGGTTCAGACCTGCACGAGTGGCGCGTAGAGTTTCTTTGAACCCCTAAAACACCAATTTCGGTACACATACAGAAACGTTGGTAGCACCGCCGGTCAGTGCGGCCGAGCCTGGCGATGCACAGTTTGTCGTTCCACAGGGGAATACGCCTAACAATGGTGTAGAGGAAATGGTTGTAGAAGTATGTGTACATCGTATTTAAGTATACAAACAGCCAACGTTATTACACTCAGTACTGTTAGAGATGTTTTTTTATACTTCGTAATATTGTAAACAGAAAGCAGACTTCCCACAATTTTCTGGCTTTTCTGCAAAACAAATGGGGATGGGGGATGTGGGCGGTTAAAAAATCATTGTGTTAATGTGGACTATAGACCTCTCTTTCTCTCCTTTCTTCAATTTAAATACGGAAATATGTGTATACGTTAAAATTTGACGTATAGATTGTTTTAGCGCAAAAGTCTATGTACGACGTGTATATACGCATCCGTCAGAATGAGCATTTGTTTTTACATGAACTTATTGGGCCTTTCAGAGGCTTTCGGTCTTGAGGCCGTTGACCCAGTCCTCTTGTATTAGCAGGGAGGCCAACAATGTCAGTATGTATGTGATTTGGCTATACCTCATTATGTAGTTTCCGGTACCAAACTTTGTTGGATACAATACCATAGACCTGTGAGTATTGATGACACTGTCGTAATTCTTTTATTATGCGTATTCCGGTAGTATACATGTTCGTGCACGGCAAGGACATATATGTATGTATATATATATGTATGTATGTATGTATA
>NW_014036735.1:0-2992 GCF_001186125.1 Sphaeroforma arctica JP610 | reverse complement strand
TCATATGTATATGTATATATGTAAATATATATATCCATTTACACATTTATACACACACATACACACACGCATATAGTTTCGTACAAGATCTTATACATGGTGCAGGGGCAGGAGCGCGCGCACACACACACACACACACACACACACATATATATATATATATATATATTTGTATATTTAGATGCATATAAGAAAATTGGCAAGTATACATATATTCATATGCGTATACAGATATAATTATTAGCCATAACAATTATTTTCTTATTATTGTCCGCGTACTTAAACATTGTTCAATCGTGTTAGACACACATACTTGTTTCAGTAACGTACCATTGCAAATATTCTGCTGCCAGAAAATTTATATACAGCTGTTGTAACAGCAGTACAATCAATGAGTTTTGTATGTTTATGTGACCTCTACTGTACCGTTTGCTATGACCTTCAGTCGTACTCAATTCAAGGTTGGCCGCGCTCGGTGCATTTGCTCCAACTAGAAGTCATTAGGATATACTCAGTCCTCATCCAGTGCACGTGGTGTAGCATACCTCAGATGCAATCGACTGCAATTCTGTTCATAGACATTCCCGAGTTCTGATGCAGCACCTTCGTCCATATTATCGACTTGTTTTGAGCACATTTACGCAAAGACGATGGTAAAGAATATAGCTCAAGCAGCCCTATGAGTTCCGGCAGTACACACTGGCAGAATTCGCGACAGCTATTGTTCTTTCGCACCTCATAAACTCTGAGCATAAAACTCGACCTTTCGAAGACTCAAGCAACTCAGTACTTAGTCTGCCACATGCGGCTTTCGTCAAAATCAAGTACCATGCTGTGCGAAAACGCATGAGTCTACTATGAAAGCTCAACATTCCTCGACTGTCTGCAGTACAGCGCAGAATCTTGAACTGTTCAAATCTCTGCGCTCATATACAACGAATTTTCGTGATAACAACCGCACAGACGCCAACTGAGTGGCCCCTATCATACCCCACGCAATCTAAGACACCGTAGTGTATTTGCTATCCAACCGACGTCTAAATGGTCTGATCGCAAGCTTGTGCTCCACAGTTCCCGAATAGTCAATAGGTCGATACAATTAGCATGATTAGTGCAAACTTAATACTTCCAAACCCTGCAAACAATAGAAATTTACCCTACGGCCCCATATGGTATACAAACGAAGCAGAACAGGAAATCTATCCATCACCTATATCCTATAAACCTTCGCTCCATAGATTGGTCAAACGTATCAGATCTCGTCGTGACCCTTCACCTCCTGCAAGATCTGTTCGTACGTTTTCGCACCCGCGTCTACTAACAATTTGGCCTCGGCCGCACCCCGTTCACCTATCAGCAACGCAATATCCAACGCTGTATGCGAGCCACCATCTTCCTTACGTACAATGACATTCACATTTGTTCCCTTATCCTTAACGAACATCTCCACCGCATCTGTATACCCCGCATACGCACACCACGTCAGTGGTGTCATCTCCAGCGAAGACCTTTGCTTGTTCGCACGGAAGTTGGGATCTGCCCCAGCCTCTAATAACGCTTTAACCTTTATGGGATCTCCCCATATGCACGCTAGATGTAGCAGCGACTCACCTATATCTGTCTGTGTATTTACTAATGTATTCAAGTCTGTGTTCTTATCTGCTTTGGCCGTGGCTATAGCATCGACCAGCTTAGCTGTGCTTGCGGGCGTCTCATCAGCGCAGAGGTCGATCAGAAAGGCAGAATTAATGAAGGTGGATGAGCACACGAGAGTGGTCAGCACACATAAAAATAGTGGAAGCCCTACTCTATACATCATGGTAATTGATGGTTAGTGCGAATATGTACGATTGTGATGTAGCGACACTTTTTAAAATGCTACTTTTTCCAAATAAAATAAATAGATATGAACGCCTCAAATGCATCATTCAATCACCATGATGACGGTTGACACCAAGGGCTAGTTGGCTACGCGTCCCGACAGCCAAATACTGCACCACTGCAAGAGCAACCTAAACCGCCACCTACAATTCGAGCAACCTACATTGGCAACCATTGTAAGAGCCACCTACACCCATTATTGCCACCATACGTGAAAATTCTGACATGACACCACCATTACTATAGTAATCACTGTTGTAAACACACTTGCGCTCAATACATTTATGTATGTAAACACCACGTAAATTGAGCGTTATATCGAGTTTGTATTGAGCTGTACTGAGCGATAATATAACTAGTAGACATTAAAGTGAGTCCGGAAGATCATATCAGTCAAAGTGGAGCGTAAGTCACAGTACCATCCGGGAGAAAAGGATGTAAATACCGGTGTACTCTTTGAACTTCCAACTGGAGTTCACGAGGTTGTTAATGTAGATGCTTTTGAAGATTGTGGGTATTTTATCACTTCTGGAAGATCCTATTTTTGAGACATGGGCAGTCAAAAAGCTACGAAGCGTACTCACAAGTATGGAGACACCTTTATTCGTTGATACTGGAAACATTCACACAATCTGCTTGGAACACACAGTGGTACTACATCATTGGAACGTTGGCGCACCGATCAAAGGAAAGAAAGAGAGTGGGTGGATGACGTAGTGATGTTGGCGGTACTTCTGGTATTCAACGTCAATCTGATTATTTGGTCCGGAGAAAAGGACCAGCCAGAGTCGCAACTGTTGAAATTCACTAGTGCTATAAGGTCGTACGGCCTTGTAGTGAATAGAGAGTTGGGAGAGTATCTGAATATTGTTGACAGCGATCCCTACTAGATTAACCTGTTTCACCAGAGTGGTAATCACTTCATGTACTTACAACCTTTGGCGTCATCATCAAAGTCAGCAGCATGGACGTATGACAGAAAGTATGAAACAAGGCTCTCGTACATATGTGTCTGTACATGTGTGTGCACTATGATGTATAGTGTGCATGCGCATGTACACTATGATGTATAGTGTGCATGCGCATGTACACCAAGTCAGTATCGTATTCG
>NW_014036736.1:0-2993 GCF_001186125.1 Sphaeroforma arctica JP610 | reverse complement strand
TACAATACAAACAGATCGCACCAAAACACACACACACATATACATATATATATGTATATATGTATGTATACGTGCGTGTGACAAATATACACAATATATATATATAAGAAAAACATATATGTATGCATATATATAAGAAAAACATATATTCATATATATATATATAGAAATACATGTATTCATATATATACATATATATATATATAGAAAAACAGGTATTCATATATATACATATAAATATACTTATATATAAAAATGTATATATAAATATATATAATATAATGTATATATAAATTGTATACGTGTTGGGGCAGGGTGGATGGGTATTTTGTGTGGGTGGGTGGGTATTTTGTGTGTGTGGGTGGGTATTTTATGTGGGTGGGTGGGTGTGGTTGAGTAGGTGTGCATGTGTGTGTGTGTGCGAGGTGTGTGCGGCGTGTGTGCGTGTGTGCGAGGTGTGTGCGGCGTGTGTGCGGCTTGTGTGCGGCGTGTGGTGTGCGGCGTGTGTGCGGCGTGTGTGCGGGGTGTATGTGCGGGTGTGTGTGTGTGCGCGTTTGGATATTTATGGTTTAAAGTATGTATGGCTATAGAATGTATATTAGTACGTATAACCAGAGTCTTGTAAATTTTTGTTTGATTCGACGAAAAGGAAAAGGCATACCACAGATCCATTACGTGGCCACTCATCCCCTCCTATCTGTGGGTCTTCACTGCTTAGTGGATTCGGTCTCCAGTACATTCCTGTACACATATGTACGGAAGTGATTAGTGGCATACAAACTAGATATGAAGGTAACTGGTGGAGAGATTAGCAGTATGCTATGTGTGAGCTCTATTTATAGCCAAAATGGACCTAGGCATAGCTTAGAAACTGCAATCTCTTTGAGCATGGCAAAGGTTAAAGAGGCCGAGCGTGTGTGCGAGCAATGTACAATTGCAAGTTTCAATTATCGTATCCGTGCAGAAACGGAGCATACCCGAACACAGCCACTTCAAATATATGCGTTTATATGTATAACAGTCCATATCTAACTTTCATGTTTCCGTTTTTACAACAGGACATACCAGAGCACGACCCCGGATGTCTCAAGATATATACAGTCTCCCCTAAAGCCGATGGGGGTGCGTCAGGGTCACGTAGAGTACTAGATTTGGCACCCATGATGTGCACAAGATGATGTAGTGTTCAGAGTTAGCAAATGGATGTGTCTGTGGCCTAAGAAATACCGAGACATATACACGCGATCATACATTTGATAAATTAACTTCGACTTCAGACTTCTCCGTTCGGCGTTCAACAGTCATATTAATGATTTCAAAAAAAATATTTATACAAATATGTATAAAGATTCTGTTTTATTTTTAGAATGAAAACCAAACGATAGAGTCGGATAGACCTAATCAATACATAAAGTTTTTAAAACCAAACAAAGCCAAAAAAAACATTTTGCTTGCTCATTTCAGATTCAGAATGCCTCAGAGTCATCACTGAGCACTGAGTGAGCAGCAATCAGCAACTCAGAGTTAGCACTGCCACTCGCTCAGCAGGGCCGCAGAGAGCATCGTATAAATTGATTGGTGTTGCAAGACCCTTGCCAGTTGCAACAACGGTATTTACTCGTACGACCTACGGGCTACGGCGCGGATATACAGTCACACACAACACAAGCATGCAGCAACTTGTGTCTTCTGAAGTTCTGAAGCAGCATATATTGTATTAATTTATACAACAGTGAACAGAGTCAAATACCCGTCTAACCCACATAACAATTAACAACAAGCCAGTCGAGAACTCGGGAACTCAAAACTCGGGCAGAGTAGTTCATTGTTTTATTTAGTAGTAGTCGCTAATTCTAATTTCTACTTATTTTAATCTATGTGATAAATAAATAAATAAAACAAAATATTTATATATATTTAGATGTGCGTAGGCTGTATGTAGCACTAAGCACACCCATGACTCAGCACACCTCCTCTCAGAAACTCTTAAGTTCCATTTTAGGAGGCTATCCAACCCTGCACCAAATCTAAATAAATTACAAATAAAAATAATAAACCCCACCAACTACCAAGAGACGAGTCCATTACATAGTCCAAGTCTCCAAGACTCAAGTCTTCTCTTCTCTTGTGTACGTGTGTGACATATAATAACATCCATGATCCAATACGCCTTGAATAATACGTTCACGGCTTCACGACAACTGACAAGTCCAATACTTCACGACAAGTTCAATAGGCTATAGTCCATGGCTTCACGAATCACGATAATGTTTGTTTTAAACAGCCCATCCATGTACTAAAGGGATCAAATAGGGGCAAAAATAAAGAAGCGTTCCTGATTTACTAAATCTGGACTTCAATTTATTCCCAATATTTTTTGGCATATGTCAAGATTAAGTATTTCGTAAATGATCTGTGAAGGCGCCAAGGTCGTAGTACAAGTAGAACACCTTCTATGCTTAGGAGTCTAACATTACATCGGAAACCTCCAAAACGCGATTATTGAGTCTGAATATGCATAATTAGTAAAGTTTCAAAGTTGTCACGTACAATAATTGTCGAAACAATATCGTATATGCATTCTTATAACCGTAATGCAAGCTACAGCTGCTAAAATCGAGAAAAAGTGTGTTTACGTCATTTGATGTCCCATGCCATCGATTGCACGATGAATCTCATTTCCTGAACTTTTTTTTGCCAAAATTCACTACTTATTCACTTACAAACGATTACAATAAGATTTTTATGGTTTAATTATGCTTATATAGATATAACGAAGGTCTGAAACTCATATTGAAGACATATAATTGAATATGCACACCAAATGGATGTCATTGATGGACACGCATGCACGTAAATGGTGATTTTGAGCAAGCATAATAAGCCTTTTATACCACAAAGATGATTTCTGAACTACTAATACTTGTATTTACTATATATTAGAACCCTAAGAAGGTTCAAACTGCTAATGCGCGACCTGGAAATCCAAGATT
>NW_014036737.1:0-2996 GCF_001186125.1 Sphaeroforma arctica JP610 | reverse complement strand
TATATATATATATATATATATATATATATATATATATAATATAATAATAATATATACACACACACACACACATACATACATACATACATATATATATATATATATATATATATATTCCATACCAGGTATTAAGTAGTCGTTTCCGGAATACACATCCGACGACATCTCAACCACTGCATCGTAGTCGCTTGCGACCACCTGTCGCGTTCTCACGGATCCCATTGCGCTGATATCTATAAATACTGTCACACTAGTTATACACTCTCCTTATGTAGTTCAGAAATTTTTGATAAGCGACACTGGTCTTGTCTTGAAGGATGCCACAACACAAAGCAGTAATCTATAATGAGCTATTGAAATCAGGGAGCTGTATATATAGTATCTAAATACTGTGTAGCCTATTGAGAGTAGACACAAATAAATAGACAATTGTCTGGTCATTGGTCAAATAGCCGTATGAACGTAGTTAGGATAGTCATAACTGGTACATTCCGTATTGACTCAGGGGAGGAGGTCTTCCGAGTCAGGCAGGAGTCCGAAAAGTTAATTGACGAGTTGATGTCCTGTGTAGTCAGTAGTCACACTAATCTGGCAATCATAGCCTTCTGCAATCTGACGTCATGCAATTTAGAAAAAAAAATAGAAAACAAAAAACAGTTTCCACACAGAAAACTTGAAGTTGACACTTGAGGCTTGACACGACTTTTAATCGACACTTGACACTCGGTCAATTGACATTTGACCGGAGTTGACATTTGACACTATGGTGACACTTGTGTATCATCACTCATAATGTAGGAGGCTTTGATTTTTACAGCCTTTTCTTCTGTACAATATCACAATATATACGAGTGCCCTAACCAGATGTCCCAAACCCCTGCAGAACCGTGTATCATTGAACTCTCTCTCTCTCTCTCTCTCTCTCTCTCTCCTCTCCCTCTGCCCTTCTGCACATACATCACATACAATTACATGGTTGCCAATCTAAAAAGGTAACTAGGCAAACACATAATCACAATTTATTTTGAGTTGCGGAGTGCACACGATGGGAAGAGTTACAACACTTCTGTCTCTATGGCTATCTGTCGTTTCCTCAGGGTTCACTGCAGGCACTCGACTTGAGAGTACGGCTAGAGTACAGAAATCTCATCGAGATAGTTCGGTATGACATGATAATACATATGTTGACTTATACTGGATATATACTTTTATGTCCACGTATATTAGGTCTATTTGTTATTGTGTGTATGTGAGCACGTATGCATGGTGGCGGGTGTGCACACACAGATGTAGAATAGAGTATATAGAGGCATCTGGTTATAAAGAACGGACGAAATACAAGAATTACATCCTGATAGTTTGATATGATATGACACCTACGTCAATCTACACTGCATAAGTACACGTGCATTTTTCCTTTGTGTTATTTTGTATACGCATGCTTGTATGTTATGTGAAAATACGGGTCATACATACACTGATGTAATCGACTATTTTTCGCACCAAATTTCAAGACTGCTAATAAGGAAAAACAGTCACATCGAGATAATTTAGTGTGATATAGCATATACGTTGATTCATACTGTACGTGTCCACGCAGGCTTACTTCGATACATACTCGCTTTTATTTATAAGTAAATATATATACATATACGCAGATATATGGTTCGGTAATTTCACATAAACTTGTCCCTGCATATGTGTACTGTATATGCGAAAGTAGAAGTTTCGAAGTACGCTAATACCCAAGCGCATCAGAGTGCTTGGCGTAAACGGTGATATGCCTACAGACGCTCTTGGCACGTGGATGTCCAGATATATCCTACCTTCACTTGCACAAATGTGCGTATGGCTGCCTCGGCAGTGTATGCTGAACCAGTTGAATACACAGTTGATGACTTGACGGCACAGTTCTTCACCGTCTAAGTGTGGCGATGTATATGTTACTGTCACTGTGCACACATCGAACAATGTACACTGGATCCAGCAGTCTCATACCTGTCTAAGTGGCACCTGTCTACGTGGTACCTGTCTAGGTGTTATCCCTGTATAAGCGGTACCTGTCTAAGAGCTACCTGTTTGAGAACTACCTGTCTAAGTAGCACCTGTCTACGTGGTACCTGTCCAGGTGTTATCCCTGTATAAGCGGTACCTGTCTAAGAGCTACCTGTTTAACTGCTACCGGTTTAAGAACTACCTGTCTAAGTGGTATCTGTCTAAGTGGTACCAGTTTAGGTTCTACCTGTCTAAGTGGTACCTGTCTCAATGGTACCTGTATAAGTTCTACCTGTCTAAGTGGTACCTGTCTAAGTGGTACCTGTTTAAGTGGTACCTGTGTAAGTGGTATCTGTCTAAGTAGTACCTGTATAAGTTCTACCTGTGTAAGTGGTACCTGTGTAAGTGTAACCTGTGTATGTGGTATCTGTCTAAGTGGTACCTGTATAAGTTCTACCTGTGTAAGTGGTACCTGTGTAAGTGGTACCTGTGTAAGTGGTACCTGTGTAAGTGGTACCTGTGTAAGAGGTATCTGTCGTAGTGCTTCCTGTCTGAGTGCTACCTGTATACGTGGTATCTGTCGAAGTGATATCTGTCTAAGCGATATCTGTCTAAGTTGTACCTGTCTAAGTGGTACCTGTCTAAGTAGTACCTGTATAAGTTCTACCTGTGTAAGTGGTACCTGTGTAAGTGGTACCTGTGTAAATGGTATCTGTCAAAGTGATACCTGTATAAGTTCTACCTGTGTAAGTGGTAGCTGTGTAAGTGGTACCTGTGTAAGTGGTACCTGTCTCAGTGGTACATGTGTAAGTGGTGTCTGTCTAAGTGGTACCTGTATAAGTTCTACCTGTGTAAGTTATACCTGTCTAAGTGGTACCTGTCTAAGTGGTACCTGTATAAGTCGTACCTGTATAAGTTCTACCCTGTCTAATTGGTACCTGTTTAAGTGGTACTTGTGTAAGTGGTATCTGTCTGAGTCTTCCTGTCTAAGTGCTACCTGT
>NW_014036738.1:0-2998 GCF_001186125.1 Sphaeroforma arctica JP610 | reverse complement strand
GACTGTTACGTGCATATCCCGCCGCCAAAACTATTCACATGTCTGTACATGATAACTATGTACCCGATAAAGTTGTTCATTATACGTTCTTCCACAAAGGAGATAATAAAAAGGTACACGTACAAGCTACAGTACGCTTTTATATATATATATATATATATGATTATTATACAACCGGCGCGAGCGCTGTGTTCCCAATTTGTATACTACAGCATCACTAGAAGTGCTAAAAACTCGCTTGGAAGTGTACAACTGTGGTTTTGTGTGCATGAGATGTCAAATATTGTTCATTTCCCCATTCCAATACTTCGACAATGATATCTATACTGCACAATACACCTCGGTATGTTCAGCACCAGGTATATTTTTACTCAAAGCTGTTGTAATCGAAAAACGGTGTGATTTTAATATCGCTTTCAAGTAGTCAATTCCAATACTTGTTGGGCTAAGAGCTGGTCGATAAGCAATTTGTGTGTCAGTTTGAATTTTTGGCTGCCGAATTGGAACAAGCAGTCGACATACTATCCTCTTTGAAACCCTGGCGGACGATGTTCATCAGACGATGAAACCATGCCGGTTAGTACATGGTTTCCGTAGTGGACAATATAAAACCCCACAGGTTTCCCTTGTGATTGTTGAGCTGCCATTTTTCAAAGCATAATGCCACTCTCGATGTCGGCAGGCGGGGGTGCTATTATTATACACGAAGCGCAACTGATGTTCAACAAGGGCTGCGAAGCTGAAATATTCCGTAGCCCTTGGGTTTTCGAGCTCTGCTGTGCAGCCGGGATCTCCGATAAAGCTTGTAAATACATACTGCGCTGTCATTTTGAGGTAGAAAATGTTAAAAAAAACAATTATGGAGAATGAGAGAATTGAACTCCCGACTTCGTGCATGCTAAGCACGCACTCTACCAACTGAGTTAATTCCCCGATATATACTTCTTTATATAATATATAATTTTGTTTATTCTGTAAAATTAATGAACTGATACGATGATATTTTGATGTTGTTTGTATGTATCATGCTGACTACATATTTCCCATCTGTTTGACCTTGAACAGTAGAATGTAGATTTGTTAGGACTGAGCTATCAAGTTCGGCCTTCAAGACAATGATCGATAATAGTGAGCGTGCAAATCTTCGCGCATATAGTAAAAATTGAAAGCTAATTCGTGTCTTAAAATAAATAGGCGATCCTGTTTTGATAGTGGGCTTTCAGAAATTGATATCGATAAAAGCTGGATTTCCCCCCCTGGCAATTTGACGTTATAAATGAACAGCTTGCAGCTACATATGTTTGTTGTGGTAGGCCGGAAGAATTGTATTAACTATAGAATAAACCATCGACAAGATAACGCGTGAAATTTAGCACTTGCATAGCTCGGAGGTCATTGAGATATAGACGCTAGTTAGAGAGTATATGTGGTATATATAAGGGGACTGTTCACTGAGAGACACCACGGATATTGAATAGAGAGTGTATCCGATGCTATATGTAAGTTGCTGTTGCTTTGAAGTTGAATGTCGTTCATTTTAGATTACTAGGTAGTCTGGTAAGACGAACTATAGTAGTGATAAACGGATAAATAGGAGGATCACTTAGTACATTGTCGCATTTTGCTAAGTCTAAAGGATTAGCATATAGTCACTCACCCTCAGGTAGGTTTGATTAGGATCGGTTCGGTTCACCGATGTCGAAGTCTTAGCAATTGTTCGCTGAGTCAAGTTACAACAACCAGATTTATGGGTGCAAATTTTATCACCGTTCACGCATGTAAAGCTTAATTCTCCTGCTAGATATATGCATATTTTGGCATTCGTGATGCAAATATTGAAATAAAAGGATTGCCTCGAACAAGGTTCGTGCACGAGTTTTGAAGGTTTCCATTTTCAAAAATTTACGCTCAAGGTTAGTTTCTTGCTGAATTGAACTGAAGCACAATATATATGAAAATTGCTCAAAGCCAGTATTCAAAGGTTGATGATCACCTAGAATGAGACAATACTTGACAAGCCTGATTCGGATATAAGTTCGAAGTTACCATAAAGGCTCATAATAACATGGTCCTCTGGATTTGGGTCTCTGCTAAATCTACGATGTCTTCGGAAGGAAGAAACCTGATTACTGCTCGAGACTCGAAGCAGCAGAGGGCCATGATAAAAAACTTTGCTTCATTTGGTCAAGCTATTAGCATTTATGTGTTCATCGCGTCCACCGGTAGCATGCGTATATATCGTCCACCGGTAGCATGCGTATATATCGTCCACCGGTAGCATGTGTATATATTAACAAAAAATTCACCTAGCCGGAAATCGAATCCGGGTCTACCCCGTGGCAGGGGGCAATTATACCACTAAACCACTAGGTATACTGGTATATATAATACATGAAATGATATTTACAATTATAGCAGATTATAAACCCCTAAAAATCGGAAGATTGAAGTGGAGTTAGGAATGTCGAAGTGCTGCAAGAAGCTCGGGGCGAGTTATGCAACGATGGAGGACATATAGTGCGTTATTTCGCGACGATGGGTACAGAACACTTCCACCATTGGGCGGCAGCTAAAACTCATGTGTCGATGTGCGGAATAAAGCTGGCCCACACTTGTAGTGGTAATCGGACATGAGTCAGTCTTAAGTATTTCCGGAAGCATATATTATTTTTATTTAGTGTGCAAATACACTGGTTGATATTGATTGAGTTTATTTGAAACTTGTAATGTTCACGACGGGCTCGCTCTCGTTTCGAGGGCATATTCTGTTTGGTAATTCAAAGTAACAAGTAAGTGAATGCCAATCTCATAGCAACGATATACAAGGTTGACTAGCAAGTGCATCAAACGACTGAGAAAAAACTGCTTTCCATAAGCCATACTCGCACTATTAATTGGGCATGTTTGGGATATTTTCGCAAGCAATGTATCCAATAGAAAATAATATATGCAAAATTGTTTATAAACCAACACTGCTTGAGTACCATTCTGAGTCGGA
>NW_014036739.1:0-2998 GCF_001186125.1 Sphaeroforma arctica JP610 | reverse complement strand
ATATATATGTATATGTATATACGTATATATATATATGTATGTATATGTCCGTATGTCTGTATATATATGTAAATGTATATGTATAAACATATATATATATTTATATATATTTATATTTATATTTATATCTAAATATATCTATATATATATATATTTATATTTATATAGATAGATATATATGTATTTATATATAGATGTAGATATATATATATATATGTATGTATATTTATATTTATATTTATATCTAAATATATGTATATATATATGTGTGTGTGTGTGTGTATTTATACCGTGTTTGAATATAGACATGCATATACTTATCTTCTTCAAAATATAGTCGATAAAAGTAGTTGGACTCAGCCGCTATATCACTCACTCTCATGTAGTAGGTTTATGTGATAATTGGCTGGTCTTCGATATCGTTCAAAAATAGAATATCTGGTTATGCGAACCTTGTGATGTAAGACGATATCGTGGTTTTGAACTCGTTGTCTTTTGCTTGTTCCGTATTATGTTTTTCGTTTAGATATCTACTCTAGCAACTACGCTGCTATGTCACTCACAACGAATGTTGTTGTTGGCAATCATTAATAAATATTCTCAATTGATTCGCTATCCTTACGGAGTTCTAATCAAATGTTCTCAAACGGTGCACCATAGCTGGACGCGTTAGATCGCAATAGTGCGCTATGATATTACATATTTATAAACAGAAATATGGTACATATTGTCCGTTAGAGTAAGATTTAATTTGACATATTCGAATACGACATTGATATTTTGCGTTACACCTACATGCTCCCTAAATTCAATGAATTGTTAGTCACTTGCGCAATCATGTGAACTACTTTTGTGGGTGCTTTCTGGTTACTAGGTATTTAGCTGCTCATATGCTAACTGTACTTGCCATGACCTTCTCTCCAATGTGTGCAGGAAAAACCGTGCCAAAGTTGAGAGTCTATCAGTAGAAGACGCGGCTGGAATCGTAGCCCCCGAAGCTGCCGAATATCTGTATGGTATCACTGAGAAGAGTCTCAGCGGCATGGACGAGCAGTTTAAGCGTCGATTGCTGATTGAAAACGCCAGTCAAGAAGAAAAGAATCAGGTCTGTTCGCTTGTTATGGCCTTGTGAAAGACCGTATCTTCACCTGTGTGTGTTTGGCTTGTTGCCACAACCAGTGTTGTACAATGCAGTGACCCACGTGTCGACTGGTCCATGAGAATCTAGCGAGCTTCTGTATTTCTTGTACCATATACTGGAGTGCTCAGCTTGATCTGCCTCTTCAGAGGTCTCAATCGCCCATGTTATGTTTTTTGTGCGGTGATGTTCGCATAATTCTTAATTGCTTCAGTGTCGGATCTTGAAAACTGCAAATGTGCTTTCGCTATTTCTTGTTCGTATATCTCGGTGCTGTACTCGCTCATGTAAAATGTGTATGCATCCAAGCTCTAGGACGATGACTTGGTTTTTCCCGTCGTTTAACGGATATTCGTGCGGTTTGGCCCATGTGTATTAGTATTACTCCTGGCGAATTATAAAATGAAACTCGGTGTCTAAAATAAACCATAACTTGACACATACCTGGATATCTCGTAGCTGTTAAGCTGTATCTTTCCAATCGCTAATCCTTTTGGATTTATCTTCCTTAGGTTAGTAAAGATAAAGCAATGGCGTTAGTGAAGAGACACAAGTTCGACACCGGATCAGGAGAGGCACAAAGTAAGTAAAATGGAGCGATGCAATCTTTAGAGTATATGATCGGCCGAGGACATGTGTATAAATGCGGAACGGTCGCGAGTTGTGCGTGTTTTAATTGACACATTAGGTGGATGTGCATTGCACGGCAGGTCGGTGTTGAGAATTTTGCGAGACGTTGTATCTGGAGTACAGCCGTGTGGTGATTGGGCTTCAATAAGCGAGCTAGAGACATCAATCTTAATGTATGTTTTTGCCTTTTTCTCAAGATCTATTTGATCAGCATTAAGTGATGTAATCACCGTTCGCCGTTGTATGCAATGTAGTGTATCTCGCTGGTGTGCATACGTTTTGGATATCTGGCCATCGATATTCGATATAGAGCTCATGTATAGCTGGCATGATTTATGTACAACATATGGCAATATAGCCCACAATCCATGCCGCCGGAGTCTGACTGATTTGCGTCTCGATTGTTCCCTTTACAGTCGCAGCGGCCAGTGCTCGAATCAACTATCTAGTAGATCATATGAAGCGCAACCCAAAGGATCTGCACTCTCGACGAGGCCTCGAACAGCTGGTACAGAATAGGCGAAAGATGATGAAATATCTGCGTCGCACAAATCTGGAGAGATATGTACATTGTATCGATGTGCTGAAGCTGCGACCACTGCCTCCTATGGGCCAAAAGGATTACCGGTAGATGACTGTGGCTGCGCACCTATTTGGACGCGGCACTACTATCCACCTTACTCGAATTCAATTAAAGTTTTGCTTAAGGGAACAGGTATAAAAATTGTTAATGACATAGTTGTGATCTATATCGACTTGTCGGTTTTTCATATCTCAAAAAGAACTATTCCTTCGGTATTGCGTATACATTAGCTGACATAATATAAGTGGTGTTGATTATCTTCGGCTGAGCAACCGCCCCGTAACTCATAGACTTACTTGTTAAGATCAACATTAGGTAAAGTTGCACTTGGAATAATGATCTCAGAAGAAGAAGGATGTAATTTTGGCCGGGTATTTTCAATAGATATATTCATATATTCATATATACATGAATACATATCCATATATATACTTATATACACTATATATATATATATATATTTATATATATATATATATTTATATATATATATATATATATAATATTCATATATACATGAATACATATTCATATATATACACTATATATATATTTATATATATATATATATATATCATATCTCGCAAATATTACAAAAATAAATTCACCTAGCCGGAAATCGAATCCGGGTCTACCCCGTGGCAGGG
>NW_014036740.1:0-2998 GCF_001186125.1 Sphaeroforma arctica JP610 | reverse complement strand
ACACACACACACACACACACACACACATATATATATATATATATATGACACACACACACACACACATATATATATATATATATATATATATATATATATATATGCACACACACATACACATGCATTTATGTATATAGATATATAGGCTGGGTCATGTAGCCAGAGAAGCATGCATGCATAAACTGTCGTGTCACTTAGTATGTGGTCATACACATGCATACACACACATGTACACGCATACGCCTGTTAGTAGCTTTGAGCGAACTACATAACATCACACATGTATGTGTATATATAGCGAATGCATGCATATGACACGTCCATGCAGCAGTATGTGTATCGTCAATACCATACATGCACACACTTACTTGACCCTAAGCTCGCTTCTGAGGTGGTAACCCTTCTCCTGCAACGGAATAGAAGTGATTGGGAAACCGAAGAAATTCAGTGTAAGAATATGAACATACAGTGAGGATGGAATACACAGTAATAGAAGGTGTGCGTGTGCGCATATAGATACGACTGTCAATGTATAGTAGCAAGTTACAATATAAGTATATATCGGTCTTACTTCAGTCGTACTTTGAAAGTCACTCAAAAGGATGTCAAAGCTAAGGTTGCAATATATATAGATATTTGTCCCTTGCAAGTCGAAGAGTAGTGCTGGAAAAAGTATGTATCTATGAAATCAACTATATATATATAAACATATATATATATATATATATGCAGTATATACACATGCCTGCTTACATGTGCGTGATGCATAAAATGTGCACCCACATACTGGTTTCTAGAGGTTGGCATGTTGGATTTCATTGATCCTGTCAGGGCAGATGGGTCCAGGGCCATCATGCCATTTATGTCTGTAGTCACGTGGTAGTCGGAATGTATTGTAAGTCTACGTGAAGTATTGTAAGTTAACGTGAAGCATTGTAAGTTAACGTGAAGCATTGCAAGTTAACGTGAAAAGGTATAGTTTGCAAGGTACGAGTGTGGCTTGTGAAGTATATACCGCATCGTGCTGGCAAAACATCCATACACCGGTCGCTATGAGGTTTATATGCACACAACACGTTTCGATTTAAATGCAACAGTAATTGTAAACAGTGAAACTATTCGATCGATGACGACCATGTGCCATGGGCGAGCCAATGTTTCACTCGCATACTCATCCGGAGATGTGTTTCATACGACTTATATCCTCTTGTGTGTGCATGGCTACACACACGCATACACATACACAGCCGATGCTTAGACCATTGATATGCGAGTACATACATGATACACATACACAGCCGATGCTTAGACTATGGATAAGCAGATACACGCACACAGTGCCTGGCGTCGCAGTCGTACGTGCAGTACAATTCGAGCGGAGAACCGTAATATAGGATCAATAAATATCACCCCACACTAAGGGTACCAACTAATAGCACCCCACACTAAGGTTACCAATTAATAGCACCCCACACTAAGGTTACATAGCACCCCACACTAAGGGTACGGTGTACTAGAAATGTCTTTATGCGTTGCATTAGTGTTCGTGTATATCATATACTGAATATGAATATACTCTCACGGAGCATACACACTACTTCAGTGTCGACTGCTGAGGCTATCCTGTATGATCCACACAGCTTTCTATTTTGCAATAGTATAGACATCAAGTATATGAAGATACACACATGTCACCCCACACTATAAGCCAATCTAAATACACACACATGTAACCACACACTTTAACCCATCCTAAACACACACATATAAGCACACACTACAACTTAATCTAAATGCACACACTACAACCCAGTCTAAATACACACACATATAACCACACACTCTGATTCACCTTTGGCCTTGTCATCGCTCACAGACATATTCAACGCATCTCCACAACTCTTTCTTCGCGAAGCTGCGCTTATGGGAGGCACGCCTGTTGTTGTGATAGGGTCTGCGGGTACGTTGTAGCTCTTTTTCAGACTCGAGCTGCGGTTGGGCTGTGTGTTACTCCTAGTAGACACCGACCGTTTGACTGGGGTGGACCTTTGAATGGTATATGAAGCGAAGTCTATTAAAGTTAGTGCAAGTACGTGTGTATAAATGTATTTGCACATGGCTATGTTTTAGGCTTATGCTGCGTCTGGGCTGCGTATTGCTATCAGTGAGTACCGACCAGATGATAATAAGCTGAACCTTTGGCTAGTGAACGGGGTGAAGTGCACCACGCACGTGTACACAAACACAAACATACACACACGTACACACATATATATATAAACAGAAACAGAGAGAAACAGCAATATTGCCATCAGACCAGTGTCAGAAGGACACCGAGTAACTGACATGTCGTATGTGCAGAGTGCACTGAATTAATTGAGAAGTCAATAGTGTTTCAGGATTTATAAAGAGCGTGGAAAGGGAATAATGATAGTATCGAAATTTTTGTCTACTGCTCGATCGTGTCACCCATAAATGAGAATATCTATTTGTGTATTAACCTAAAAGTTAAGTAAAAAGCGAAGACACATATTGATACTGGACACGCACATTTAAAAGCGAGTAATCTATATCAGGTTTTACACACATAATAGAATCGACAAGGATACTTATACCCACGTGTAGGTATATACCAACTAGGGTCTTAGGGTTTCTTGTCGGCATAACACTTCTTTACCTACCGCCCCACATCCGGACTTCGATTGGGTGACGGTCCCTATTGCCACATTCTGTTTCAGCGTGTGGGACAATGATAATTTCTTCAGTTCCATACGTACATATATACTCAGAACAATACGTAGTTGTTTGTGTCTATCGATATTTTATACTGCTCGTAAAAAGGAGCACTATGTCTCCAGTAGAAAGTATACGAGTGTGGAGCGAGTTCTCAACATTTTGTCAACCCCCAAATACAGGATAGTATAATACATACAACACTTTTTACACGTTGGCTATATATATATATATATATATATATATATATATATATATATATATA
>NW_014036741.1:0-3002 GCF_001186125.1 Sphaeroforma arctica JP610 | reverse complement strand
GTGTGTATATATATATATATATGTATCTATGTATATATATATATATGTATATATGTATGTATATATAAATATGTATATATATGTATATATGTATATATATATGTATGTATGTATGTATATATATATTTATATGCATATATGTATGTATATACATATATATGTGTGTGTGTGTATATATATGTATATGTATATATATATGTATGTATATATATATATGTATATATATATATATATGTATGTATGTATATATATGTTTTTTGTCTTTTCGATTTTTTCTGTGTGCTCTTATTTATTTATTTTAGTAGGTTATACTTTTTTTCTTCTTTTTGAAATTTTTCTGTGAAAAATGTACTCTCCTGGGACTCTGTGTGGCTGTCACACTCATTTTTTAATAATATTTTTCTCTACTCATTATTATATGTTTATTCTGTTGTTGTTTTCTGGTTTTTGTTTTGTTTTTCTTTAGAAAACATATTCAAAGAGAAGAGTTTACATCTAAGATCACTGAGTCCCTGAGCCTGTTCCTATATTTTTAATAAATAGTTTCCTGTCTTGATCCCAATTTGATCGTGGCCGGCAAGATTCCACAAATCCTTGCCCAATCCCGAAAAGCCCTGAGTCCAAAAATTCTGGTTCACAAGGTACACTATAAACCCTAAACCCTACCAAAAGACAGGCGAACATTCTCAGTAGTATCCCTTATTGACTTTTGGCTCGGCCCTAGTCAAAGCATACGACTCAAGTATTCTTAGTAATCCTCATATGTCCTTCCTTAAATCCTCTGTGTGAAAGTCTGGGGATTCTAAAACCCCTATTTGTACTCTTTCCGACAGACCCGTAGTGGTCTAAAGGTCTACTGGTCTACAACTAAGCCTAAATGTCTACATAATGTCTATGTACGAGCTTTAAGATCTAACCTATTCGCGATTTCTCAATAATTCTATGTTTCATCGTTTCACAAGGGGTCATGTGGTGATGATTCATCAAAATTAATTGGTCACAATTTTTCGAGAAGACTCTTTTCACCGGGGAGATAATAATAGGTTCTCTCGATAACTATGACAACATGGGCTTGAACCATGGCACATCCGAGAGATAAGGGCACATCAAAGGAAAGTCTGCCTCATCTACAGCGATAACCTTGACTAAAATACGAGGAATTGCCACCCATGAGGAGTTCACCCCCAAATTCAGAAACGTCCATAACTTTGAGAACGCACCACCATCCAAAGAGGGAGAGACAATGTTAGACAAGTGGCTGTTGCCTGTGAGAGAAACGGCATCATGGGTATGCGAACCCCAAGTTCTCTCAGCCATAGCAAAGTATTTCTTATTGGCCGAAAAGGGGGGGGGAGCCAACAGTATATCGCTACCTAACACGGCAACAGGGTCCATCCAGAGATCTACCTTGGTGGCTAGACGGCTCAGCATATCCGCTGTGGCATTGTCCTTGTCCCGGACATGCAACTTCCTGCTAACACAATTGACGCCGACCACGAGGACCATCCACAAAGAACTTTCAGTTCCATGAAGTCAAAAGTACTCGACAGTCCGTGGGAATTGTAATAGGGTGGCGGGAGATATCAAACACCCCACAACGTTTTCCAAGGTCATACAATTGTGCAAGCCATTCCTTGTCAGTTGTATGAAAATTAAGGTGAGCCGGTGAGAACTTTGAAGAAAAGTCGTTCCGCAGAACATAAACCGCACCACCAAGGCCGATGTGCTCACAGGCATCGGCGAACTGGTATAGTCGTGCACCTGGCTCCGGCGTGGCTAAAATCGCCCAAGTGTTGAGACGCTCATTGATTAAGTCAAACGCTGCCTATTGATCAGCACCGAACTTAAAACGGATCCCATCCTTAAAGAAGGCCGACATAGGCTTCAGGATTTTAGAAACCTCATCACCATAACGCTGTCAAAAGACTACCGTGTAGTACCAAGACCGCAAACGGTTCTGGTTGGTTAGACGGTCAACCTCGAACAGTGCCGCTAAGCGATGAGCTAACATTGTAACGCCCTGATAATTGTACCATCACCCTACAATCTTCAAAGGTCACTTGTATTACCCAATCCGCGCCTTGCAAAGGCCAAGTTGGATGTCATACTTGCCACACCGCTCAAAGAATGCAATAATATGATTCTAGTGCTCCAAATCATCAACTGAGCAAATGACAATATCATCAATATACCACCTGATGCCCTGCCAGGGTCTCTTAGAAGCTGTGGACAAAGTACTCTAGGCGGATATTTAGGACAGGACTTGGAGGACCGGACCTAGGGGATTATTAGAAATTTATAGAGATAGAAGTGATGACTCATACGAAACCATAGAGACGAGTATTTTTACATAGTCCGATAGTAGAGAAAATTTCGTTCCACATAGGAGCAGGCGCGCCATTCCCAATGGCACCTCTGACTGAGTTCACTTATTTCAGACTTAGCATCCTTTATTAAGTGTTATTTGGAAAAACTGGTCGAAGGTGGAAATGATTGCATGGACACATATTCAACTAGTCGAAGGTGGAAGTGATTGCTTGGGCACCAACAGTTATATGCAAAGAGACTATATTACTATGGTTGGGAGCAGGCTTTTATGTAAATTTTCCAAAGACGTCAATAACCATCGTCATCACAACTCAGGCGTATTCAACGCATACGGTGGACACTAACAGAACTTAGAATAAATTTGGGGAATATCACAATTTTTTTCATATTTAGGTGACATGACGCGACGGCACCTCGACTGGCGGCGGGGTAGAGACTGGCGGTGAAGTAAAATGTTTGTTTATGACGCCATTATCTATGTGTAGGTTGACTTCAGTCGTTACACTTTGAAATGATGTCCGTCAGTTACAGACCGGCCAATCATTCGACAGAGGAGTATGGATACTCTCAGTAGTGCTGACACAATGTGCTAGCATATACGACGTGCGATCATCTGAGTGACAGTGATTAATTGTGCTGCAGGCGGCACGGCTGGTTGCATGGTTCACAATTAC
>NW_014036742.1:0-3002 GCF_001186125.1 Sphaeroforma arctica JP610 | reverse complement strand
ACTTCTTTGATGTGGCGTCACAGTTTAACTTGCTCTATCCATTAAAGGATAAGAATACGCAGAGCGTGGCAGAATTATGTTGCCAAGTCTTTGCTGACCACGGGTTGCCGGTTATTATGTGCACTGATAACGGTAGTGAGTTCTGTGATGACGTAATTGAATCGCTAGTACTCGTATTAGGCATATGCCATAAGAGAGGTGTGCTATATAAGCCGCAAACGCAAGGCGCGAATGAAACGCGCCATAGATGACTTAAGTTCTTCTTGCGTACTGCATTAACGGAAGATGCAGATGATTGGCCGTACCACCTTAAGTGGGTACAAACACAGATGAACAAGTGTGCTGATCCGATTACAGGAACTAAACCCGCTCACTATTTTTGTGGCAGATATAGTGAGTTACAAATCCCCTTTAACACGGACGAACCTGATCACGATGAGCTACCATGGTTAGAGAAGGTCCATCGTATTTATAACGTTGTATATCCTTGCTGGCGAGAAATACGCAATATAGCCTTATTAAAAAGGCAAAATCGTTGGAACACTACCAAGAAGATAGCAGAGTATCAGGTCGGTGACAGAGTTAACATCCGTCAACGTAATTCCGATGCTACGGTATCAAAATCTAAATGGATAGGTCCATATATAATCTCTGTAGCAGACACTAAAAGTGGAACGTACGAGGTAAATAACCCCGATGGTTCTAGTGCGCTTAATAAAGGCACAAGTCGTATTCCGACTACAGATATTATACTCGCAAGAAGACATGACTCTAATGGCCCTCTTGATCGTTCTGAATTTAAAGACATTATATGAAGAACGGATAAGGGAGGCTATACATACTATCGTACACGCTTTATAGACGGTACAATAGCTGAGTTGAATTCAGATGCTTTTGATAATCAAGACTATTTAAAAGCCTTTAATCAAAAATGGCGTAAACGCCTGCATAAGTCACAAGCTGAAAAATATGGCATGTTTCCATCGTCGGAAGGCATGGAAGTTAAAACTTATCCGCCTACAGCATTTATCCCGAGCTTTAAAGCCCATCCTTCATATGTGCTTAAGACACTGAAGCGTAAGAAACGTCTCGTCGACCACCACGGACCTACTGGACCTAAGCCCAAAACTCACAGGGTAACCGATAACGCTTAACTTTTCCACCTGAGAAACATTAACTATATGTTATGCTACTTAATGTTTTCGACCCGTTTTTCCTTTCTCGCTTTTTGACCCATAATCAGCTCGAGTGAACAACTTTCTTCTCATGGGTCTCAAAGCTGGGTGGGGGCTGTGTAATAGCCGGGCCTCCACATTAGACTCTATGTTATAAACATACTCTTAAGCAGTACGTAAATTATAAACGTACTCTTAATAGCACGAGGAACTTAAGTTTCCTAAATGGTTTTTAATGGTTTTATTAATTAATACCTTTTCCATTTTACATATCAGATATTTGGACGAGGCCATTAAAAGGCCCCAGTAAAATACCAAACATAAGAGTTGGTCTAGTTCTATTAATAGAACTATATTTACTTTCCAACTTTATTTATATCTGAATACTTCGGTAGCGAGATGGCTCAACCGAATATAGGTTTCTAGGGACTATTAACGTTACCTAGTTGATCCTCCGATCAGCCAACCAGATGTGCCAGTCTGATGAAGGCTAAGTCGGTATTTCTTGATAAGTGGCAAGCTATTGGTTAAGACAATAGCTAAGGACATCAAGAGTATTTTTCTTCTTTTTTTTTCTATTCTTTTTTTTCTAAAGATAGGATTTTATGAGTCTCTCAGATTCGCCCCAATGAAACATACCATAGTTTCTAATAGAGCGACAACGAAACACTAAATAAAATTCCTTCGGGGGAAACAGTACTGAGAGGATTATATATAGGCAATGTCTCAGCCTCACAATCCCTCAGAGCATTGCTATTTTCACGAGGCATACCTAACTTTTCGTTTTGAAATTTGCACGATACTTAGAATTTACCTACGCGTTTATTTATTCTAAAGCGTTAATATCGCCTTGATAGACCGAATCTTACAGAGAGTTCTGTGGTAATTTCACACGGTAGAGCGATGCGATGTCCTGCTACACGTACTGCTGTGCCGACTGCAACGTCGACTGCTATTACCTCGACTACTACTGTGTCGACTGCTGCTGCCGATGGCTCAACTCTGAAGGTAAGGACACAAGTTGATGTAAGAGAGTTTTTAGCTACTCTAAATAAGCGGTAGAAACCCTAAAATCTCTAGATCGTACTGAGAAGACAGATTCCCTTACCGATGAGCATATGTTCAACACTCCAGTCCACTTCTGTACTAATGAAACATGGAAACAGGTATTGAAAGCTAATGAGATGAGGAAGATTTCACTGGATTAGATTGAAGGATGAGGTTTTTTATTGTTTCTTTGGAGATAAACGTGATCAAGGAATGTTTACTTCGAGAAAATTTCACGATGGGGACACCACGGTTGCTGGTGTACTGGCCTATACGAGACACATGAGCTCTACTATGGATAATCGTACCTACAAGGGCGAATACTTGATAATGGGACAAGTATTGAATCAGCTAGGCCAGACCGTATAGTAGAAGGCAAATGGTGACTGTACGGCTTGGGGAGATATCCACTTCATGAATTGGTCAATAAGCATACCACCCCTTTCACTAGAATCTCAAGTGCCACCAGTTACGCTCAACCTGCCAAACGGAAAATTCACTAGGATTTCTGGATTCGACTACTACTACTACTGGTCGTACAAACAAAAAGACACACCATACGGATGGCACAAAGCCGACTGCAATAATATCCCTAGCATTCAAGTTTCAGTCTGATGCTTTTACATGTGTGCAATACTAGAAGCGGAAATAAAAACATATTTGATATTGTTTTTCCCAAAGATGACAGAAACTTGCCTCTTTTGACCAGGTGCGTATGTTTCGATCATACCTCGTCGCGTGCCATAAATAACCGAAATGAGAGTTCATACCGAACATACA
>NW_014036743.1:0-3003 GCF_001186125.1 Sphaeroforma arctica JP610 | reverse complement strand
TATATATATCGCCTCCATGGAAAGCTAAAGATTTTGAGGGATGAAGGTTAATTGTGTATGTGTATTTGTCTGCTCTGTATTCGAGATCGACACACTCGTGGTACTCCCAGAATCAACACAACCGCAGAAAATTGCATCAACTGAATGTATTTGGTAGTTAAGCGATACAACGTCGTGAACTAGGTTGTTGAATACCTTTATTGTACTAGTTAGACATACACTCATAGCGATGTATCATATATCTACAGTGTTGAGTGTTACTTTTATTATTATTTGCGCATACGCTCACAGAGATGCATTTTACAACTCTTTCGGTTATATTCCTTCCACAGAACAAACGCGACCGTATGAACGGCGATTTCCGGGGAATCAAAAGTCAGTACGACAGTGCCATGTCAGCCATCAAAAATAGCTTGGACGTATGTTTGTATATAGTACAACATAGACGTATGCTAGTATATAGCACAAACTTGAGACATGTTGGTATATGCAGAACATGGAACGTACGATCGGATATATGTACACAAAATGGACGTATGTCAGTATATAATACAACTTAAACGTATGGTAGTATATCACACAACCTAAATGTATGGTAGTATATGTATAACATGGACGTTGGATAGTATATATGTACGTAACATGGGCGGATGTTAGTATATAACACAACATAGACGTATGCCAGTATATGGCACAACTTAGATGTATGGTAGCATATGCGCAATATAAACGTATGATAGTATATATGTACTTAGATGGACGTATGTACAACATAGACGTATGATAGTATATATGTACTTAGATGGACGTATGTACAACATGGACGTATGTTATTAGATAATACAACATAGACGTATGATAGTATATAACACAACTTAAACTTTTGATAGTATATGCACAATATGGACGTATAATAGTATATATGTATGTAACATGGACGTATGTTAGCATATGTACAGCATGGACGTATGTTATAAAGTAATCGAACATAAGCGTATGCTAGTTTACACGCAACTTAGGCGTTTGTTAGTATATATACAACATGGTCGTATGGTAGTACATATCATAGCATGAACACGGTTATGGCAGAATACGTTCACTGTGTGAGTGAGTTTATTTCACAGAATATCAGGATGTATAGTGATGCGTGATATGATTCACGAGTTATCCCTCATACATATGTAGTTATGTGATAGGAGTGATCAATAACTGTCATTTGGTAATACCAGAAACGATACAGCGGATTGCATCACTGTCCGTTTGTACGCTTCGACAGAATGGTGAAGATTCTCATAGTCCTTTCCTCTGGGTGTGTCCAGTGATCACAATTCAAGTGTATGTTTGGCCGTAAATTAACACTAGGTAGTTACCATCACTATGTATTTGGATGTATGCCATTGCCGTGAAAAATCTTCTTCTCACTGTCCAAACCATCCTTGTCCTACTATCTGTTTGTTCCAGTTTAGTTATACTGTCAGGCGCTAGTGCCCATCAAATTCAGAGTCTGCTGACGCAGAACACATACAGGTTTTTCAATCTGATTCGGCTGAATTGTCGTATTGTCATATGGTCTATTAGTCTGATCTCTCAAGTGTCTAAATGTCGGATTTTTCTATATGGGACTGCAGGTGTGGGGTGCTGGTGCACATCAAGTCCAGAGACTTTTGGAGAAAAACAAGCACAAGTTCTCTAGACCACCCATAGGACCCCTGGGCCAATACGTGAAGTTATTAGGTATGTATGAGTACAATGCTGTTCTGAACATGCATCGTTATTTTGCTTCTTATTGCACCTCAAGATGGTATCATAGAATGCTTTTCAGTAGCAATGTGCAAAAGTCATCTGGAACATGCATGGTGTTTCCATTTGTGCATCTCATGATGAAAGGTGAGGTTCAGACATAGGTATTGCACATTCTTAAAGTCTACGTATTGACAAACGCTCTCAGCATTGTTTAGAAGAATCTCACTTCTGCGAAATGTGCAAATGGTGAGCGTGCCTCTCACGACAACCCAAACCCTTTTTTATACTCGAACTAAATATGTCTAAACCTAGCCAGTCTCTACCGACTCTGCAAGTATATCTTTGTTGCTAGATCTCATATCTATATATACCGACGTATGTAGATATGTAGTAAGCCATACCGATTCCAAGTTACCTTCAATTGAAACGCTGCCCGCACAGTGTGTAGTCGAATGTATGCCAATACATAGCCCGTGAGCATATCAGTGTTGATAATATTAGAGTATGCATTGCTACGGCCTGATATTTGCCCATACCAATGCACTTCAATGTATTTATATCTGTTTATGTACTTCACTGTCCTGAAAGTAGTCTATCGCTTTGGGTGTGTACTGAGATGCTAGGTTAGCCATGGACGCACGGCTCCATATGTATGGAATGTGTATCCCCCCGACAGAGCGGACTTAAGGCACATGAGTATACTTTTCCTACCGAATCCATTGCCTAATTAATTTTGAACACAATGTCTCATCCAATGCTAAACCTATGCCAAACACTACATCCCTATCACTGTCGCAATATTTTTTATAAACCCCTAAAACCCTCAAATAGTATACAATTATAAAGCGGTAAGTACACCCTCTTGTACATATCGAACATCAAGCAATACACCTACATTTTTTAGCACTTCATACACTGATGTCGTGAATACTCAACTCAAATAATATTCATGTTCAATTTGTACGCCCAGACATGGAGTTTGCGACTGCAGTGGAGTCGGCCATTGGAGGTGCTCTGACATCGTATTTTGTCGACAATCACCACGACAGAGTACTATTGGAACAGATCCTGAAGACTGTCGCGTATGTGTCGCATGAGCATACTCATTGTCTTTTTTTTAAGTACCTCTGAGATCACAGGGACAGCTTCAATCTATATACCGCATGTATCTGTTAGATGTGTCTGTACTATTGATCGCATTCCATGTGGATATTATATGCATATTAATGTGATTCCTCAAAAATGGCCACATTCCTTATA
>NW_014036744.1:0-3004 GCF_001186125.1 Sphaeroforma arctica JP610 | reverse complement strand
AGGGAGACAAGATCAAATCCAGTGTTGTGGACCAGATCCAGGATTTCGAATGTACGAGAGAGATCGTTGATGACTACATTAGTTTGGGTGCCGATTCAGAAGCAATATCTACTATAGGATCAGAATCTGAGACAGATATGTTTCTGACTGATGGTAGTATCTTCATAGAGGAGCTGTAGGAATACCACAATGATCAGAACATACGGAGAAGCACGAGTTGGTCTGAGCTCACTGAAACGTCAGGGTGGCAGGATGACCTCCCGAGTAAAGAACTCATGGATAAACTTACCTACAGGTTCCAAATCAGCTCTAAAAGAGAGGGGGGGGAGGTGCTATTGAAATATCTACATTTTTAGAGGGTTTTCTGCAAGATGACATGGCCGACTCCAGTAGCATTCAGCTTTCCACATAATTTGATTTCGCCTGTCAATCCTGGAAGTCTCAGAGAAAGTATATCACGAGCAGACAAATACAGGGAAGAATATAAAAGTTATGTTAATTCATTCATTCGGTTGTTAAGTATGTATGCCGATTTTTTTTTTGAGATTGCGATAGAGAGCCAGTCTCAAGGAACAGAAATGTACAACTCAGACATATGAAGTCCTCTCGCCTGGGCAAAACACTCGAAGAATTCAAATTTGGTCAGTTCAGCAGGTGAGAGTTACATTGCCCCCGCTGCAATCTTATCACACATGCTCGTTTAGATACCATCTACCTCATATTGATAATACCTGTTATATTCTCCCTTCTCTCAACTACAGTGCCGCTGATCTCAAAACGAAGCTCGATGATCCGAATGACATGAAAAGGGATCAAATGCAGAGCTTCTTACTTTTCGGTAGGTTTCAAATCAATTAATTTTTTATTGATGTTGGCATTGTCGTTACCGTGGTTGACAAATATTAGTTATCGATTGCCTTTATCTATAACCTTACACTCGATTTGTTATTTTATTTATGCAGGTCGCATGGACTCTTTATTGACGTCATGTCAAAATATCCGCTGTTCCCAGAGTTCGTGCAAAAATGCTGTGAAGCAGATAGAAATGGAAAATACGTTCTCTCTTTAGTTAAATGTGATTATGTCCAACAGATAGATGCAGTGATGTTTAATAGCTCTTACTTCGCGTCATCTGCGTGCAAGCATTTCTGGCGATATTCTAAACATGTGAGCGTGCTGGACTATAATTTTCTGAAAAACTATCTTCGAGGTAAGCCTCGCTGCTGTCTTGAATATTCTTCATCTTCTAGCTATTTTTTTTCTAAATCCGGTCTAGTATCATGTTTATTTATGTCAAAAAAAAAATCACCAATCACCATTGAAGGTGTTATCGCTGTGATGACTTGCAAGGATGCAAATAATGTAATCAAAATGTTTCATGCGCATGGAGTCAACTACCGACAGAAAACCACATTGGGTGGGACAGCTTCTGTAAGAGATTAAAGGTAGATTTCCCGGATTGTAAGATTGCTATCGCAGACAAAGATAAAGGTCTGATAAAAACAAAAGATAGTCATCAGTTACCAATAGCCAGGTGTGTTAGATCGAATGCTAATCTCAGTTTGTCTCTATTAATAGGCTTCTTTATTCTCTTTTTTTTTCACGTTGAATACTGATCTCAAAAGGTAAATTGGCTACTTGCTGTAATTTATGGGCTAGGTGCGAGAAACACTTTTGTGACAATGTAACGACACTAGCATCGAAAAAGGGATTTCAGTATAATAATAAAACTCTGGATGATATGTACCAGTCGGCAGTCACACCAGTTGATGAGGAATTCAAGGTATGATTTTTTCTGTCTTTCTGTGGTGTAGGTATTTGTGAATTACCGATATGCGCAAACCCCTGATAAGCTGAGAACAATTTATAAATTGTATTTGCTGGCATACACTTCAGCACTACATCAAAGAAATACAGAATCGACGACACAAAAAGTCGCCGGGATCCTGCTGAAGCATAGAAAGGAATACACTATATCCGCACACACCTCTGCGGACCCTAGTGAGTTTGACACTATCACAGCAGCAGTGGGTGTGTTGAATTATTTTATACTGTGGATATCGATCGTATTAATTGTATTTTTCTAATCAATTCGTACACGTACTAGAAATCAATATTTGCAGGTTTGGCGACGTGACTTCCAATTCAGTAGACCAGACAAACGGCGTACTCGACCTGTTACGTAGCTTGGGACCGGTATGTTTGTGATACATTTCTGTGCTTGAATTGATATGTTTGTGATACACTTCTGCGCTTAAATTGATGCATTTATGAGACATGTATAATTCAAACTTCGCATCGATTAACACTTACTCATTACTAGGTGAGTTTCAACCGAGGATTCTTGGCGTACGTTGCTGGTAAGTTCTGCGTCGACAAGTTGAGTCTTTAAGCCTATACACACTCGGTCATACACTGATCGAAACCGCACTACAACACATACAATACATATGTAATAGCCGGGCCTCCACATTAGACTCTATGTTATAAACGTACTCTTAAGCAGTACGTAAACTATAAACGTACTCTTAATAGTACGAGGAACTTGAGTTTTCCTAAATGGTATTTAACGGTTCTATTAAATAATACTTTTTCCATTTTACAAATCAGATGTTTGGACAAGGCCATTAAAAGGCCTCAGTAAAATACCAAAGTTGGTCTAGTTCTATTAATAAATACTTCGGTAGCGAGATGGCTCAACCGAATATAGGTTTATAGGGACTATTAACGTTACCTAGTTTATCCTCCGTTCAGCCAACCAGATGTGCCAGTCTGATGAAGGTTAAGTCGGTAATTCATGATAAGTGGCAAGTTATTGGTTAATGCAATAACTAAGGACATCAAGATTTTATTTTATTTTATTTTAAAGATAGGATTTTATGAGTCTTTCTGATTCGCCCCAACGAAACGTACCATAGTTTCTAATAGAGCGACAACACTAAGTAAAATCCCTTCGGCGAAAACAGTACTGAGAGGATTAAATATAGGCAATGTCTCAGCGTCA
>NW_014036745.1:0-3005 GCF_001186125.1 Sphaeroforma arctica JP610 | reverse complement strand
TATATATGTATATATATAGATAGATAGATAGATAGATAGATACTGTGGCCAGGCTCAAAACTTACCGGGGGCAGCAGGCCCTTCTTGACTTTTCGGTTATTAAATGGTGTGAGCAGCTTCTCCAGATAAAGACACACCACAAGCGTCAAGGCTGTAAAGTGGTGTAACTTTGTGAAGAATGCCTCAGTTGGCACGATGGTGTCAGCGGTGTTTAGTCCACTTTGCAGATACGCTTCACGGTACAGGTCTGAGGCCTGAGCGAATGCCTCTGGAAGTTCGGTATCTGTAGCGGCCGAAACTGCATGCAAGTATGTCGTAGGATGCAGGCGCTTGATTGAGTTTACATGATATGTAGTTGTATATTGATGAGCATTGGTATTTGTATATTCATGAGCGTATGTATTTTGTATGATAATGAGCCATATTCATAAGCACATGATCGATGATGTATGTAATCTCAATTTACAAAACAACTGCACTGTGTGGAACTGGGTTATGACTTGAGTCACGACCATTGAAAGTTCGGTATATGCGGCCGAGACTAAAGAAAGCCAACGAACATGCGCAGCAGGGTGTAAACATACTCTTATCCATGTATACACACACAGCACTTACCGCGGATGGTACTCAAGTGCAGTGATGGGTGTGCGAAAGCCACCAAGCACTTGAGTGCAGCCTCGCACGACAGCACTGGTGACACCGAAGGCCCCACCACCGGTCCAACCGCACTGTGGGGGGACGGCAGGTTTCTAATTTCTTCCAGGCACGTTTTCAATTCCTCTTTAATTGTCTGTGCCTGATCTCTCCCTTGCGTATCTGTACCTGTACCCGTACTTGTACTTGTACTGGTACTTGCGTCTGTGTCCACAAGTAGAGCGTGTGCGAGCTTTAGCTGGAGTGCCGAGACGCGTGCGTGGAGCCTGAGGTGTACGCGTGTGTTCGTCTCGTGTGCTTCTGTGAGCGTAGATATGGTGGTGTCGGGGTTGTTGGTGGGCGACTGCAGCACAGTGAAGTCGCGGTTGTCTGCCAGGGCCTCGATGGTGGCTTCTGTTCAGGTGAATACAAGGGAACAAATAAAAATGTAAAGTTTAGGGTTCTAGAGTTTCAGGGTTCTAGAGTGGGCTCAAGGTTTTAGGGTTTTAGGGCTTTAGGGTTTGCATAAGTGCACGCGTGTGTGTGATTCAAGTCCGGTTGTGGAGGAATAATTAGTTATTCTTTGTAGGAGTCTGCAGCACGGTGAAATCCAAGCGTCTGCCAGGCATCGATGGGTAGAAAAGTCTTCTGATTATGTATATATAGGAAGTAGTCCGGAAAAGTTGGAATATGTAAATTAGATACCACACACAGACATGCTTATGCTTGTTTGTGTAGGAGCGTGTATGCACAGTCATATGTACACTTATACCTATTAAATATTTGTATTCATATATGCCTATATAGACGCCAGTATACGCAGAAGATAGTTACTTACTGTCTGATACTAGCGTTGGTGCTTCTCGCAGTGCCTCCAGGGCCAAAGCTGAAGAACCTGCGGACATGAATGCAACCCACACATCGTCTGTCGCCACTTGGCGTTTCAGAAGTGAGTCGAGGCGGGCTCTGAAGCGGATGAACTCTTCAATCTGGGTATTTTAGATACAGGAAGCCAAAAAAGCTATATGAATAAGTCAAAGAAGCCAAATGCATAAGCCAAATGCATAAGCTAAATAGCCAAAAGCGCAAGTCAAAAAGCCAAACGCATAAGTCGAATAAGCTAAATGCATAAGCCAAATAAGATAAATGTATAAGCCGAATGAGATAAATGCATAAGCCAAATTATAAATGCATCAGCCACATAAGATCAATGCATCAGCCAAATAAGCCAAATGCATAAGCCAGAAAACCAAATGCACAAGCCAAAAAGGCAAAATGGGCAAGCTTAATATGCCAATTGCATAAGCCAAATAAGTCAAATGTATATGCTAAATAAGCCAAATGCATAAGTTAAATAAGCCAGTGCATAAGTTAAATAAGCCAGTGCATCAGTAATTATCCCGAACTCTCGGGTTTAGGTACAGGTATTTGGCTTATGACACGCAGTGTGAGTGAATCTAGACGCAATAGAAGTACGCGGATCTGGGTTAGGAACAAATAAAATATGCAATCAGGCGGTGAACAGAAACTTAAGACCAGTGGAGCATACAGCGACCAACCACCTCGAAGCAACAAATCAGGTGGTAGTGATTTACTAACAAAAGTGCCGTGAGGGCGTATGGGGCTACAGAATGTATGAATATCATGATCAAGTTGTTTGAACAACGTAAACGTGTAGAAAACACTCGTTGCTAGGATGAACCAAGCATACGATTGAGATACATAGTGTGCACTGACAAGAATACCCACCTTGGAAAACGTGGAGTGTTTGAACGCCTTCACAACCATCTCGGGCACTTCCACTGTGTTGTGTCTATAAATAGTCACTGTGTCCTGATTGGTGGAGCGTGCCAGTTTATAATTAGCACAGCTCAGCAAGGCCGGCTGCACCAGGTAGGAGAGAGTGTCGTGCATCACGTACTTTATGTCCATTGATTTGTACGCTTTGTGGGCGGGTTCGGCAGCACCTGTGTGGTTTTAAGGTGTTAGGGTGCTAGGGTTTTAGAATTAAGGGTTAATGTGTTACGGTTTTAGGGTGCTAGGGTTTACGATTAAAATTTGTTTACGCAGTGAATATACAGACAGTGTCGTCTGCAGATGGGATCGTATCGTTTAATGTACGCTGTGTGCATCTGCATGCTTGTAATTACCTATGTAAGTATGTCCATATGTATATCGTCTTATACTACAGACGTGTGAGATCGTATTCAATACGTTGCAAATGCCTGTATGCTTGTAAGGATACGTACGGGTACCGATTGCCAGGCTACGAGGAAGTGACATGCAATGATACATCCATTCATACATAAATAAATATACACACACTCATATATATATATATATATATATATATATATCTATATCTATATCTA
>NW_014036746.1:0-3006 GCF_001186125.1 Sphaeroforma arctica JP610 | reverse complement strand
TATATTATAGTATCTAGTATCCACCACTGCTATAAACTATTTTTACCTGCATTTGCGTGTTTGTTTTTATGTAAATATTGGATGACTGCAGCATATGGAGACCTGTAGTGGAACGAATCACGCCATCATATCTATCCAGTTGCACTTAAGTCTATATGAAGCCATTTACGAATTGCGCTATCGGAAACACATTTAGTGAAATAGCAATCGTTGACAGTAACACACATTCAATCACTAGGTCTGAGATAAACTGTAACCGTGCTATACATTGTGATACTGATACGAACCATGTGGGTACGTAATACCAGTAATCCGGTGCTTTTAATCATTGTGTGTGGCCATTTGTGCGTTAGTTCCTTTGTATTTGTCAACTGATTGATTCGTATGCCTTCAGAACACGTGTGTCCTTTCACCATCAGAGCACATACGTCCTTTCAGGTCGTGGCGGTGTGCCGTGTTTCTGTGCTACACCATGCGCAGTATTGATTGCTTACTCGAAACTATTCGCAATTGCAGAACAAATTGGAATCGGCATTTTGAGTCAACTTCACGAGCAGAGGGGCGTCATAAACAGAGCCGGTGACAGGGTAAGCAGCGTCCACTTGCTTTCGATGGAGTGATCCAATACTTCCTTGGAGGTTTAATGTGTCTTGACTTCAGTGCCAGTATATCATCTTCTGTGGAGATGGATTAATTCCCGGGAACTCTCTCATACGAGTGCAGATATCTATGTCCTGTGGGGCGATGTGATGTGGATTGTAGCACGCTTCAGTATCGTTGTCGCTCAGAGTGTGTATGCTTCGAGGATTGGCTCAAGGCCACGCCTTGCTGCGATGTGTACACATTTATGCACATGCTTCCGGTGTAGTACAGCATGTCTATTAGGTGACCGTTGTCTCACAACGCACAGGCTACGCTGTCCTTCATCCTATTAAGTGATAGCAATTGCATTTGCTATCAGTCTCTGGCGCTCGGACGGTACCTTTATATTCCACCGCCACAGAACATGCTAAAGGTTCACAATGATACTTCCTGGTAGTCTAGGGAGGGTTGGGCATGGGTCATAGCTGTAGTATTGCATCGAAGTACTATCATATGTGCATGAGGTCGGGCTCTGGAAGTAGCGACACACCTGAGCAAGGCAGTATGGGATGATGCTGATCATGCATCACCATTCTGTACACACGGAAATATTTCAGACGGTCGCATACAAAGAAATATATGTGTAACGTGTGCGTGCACATGCGAGCTTAACCCCAACACCCAACATATTCTCTTCCCATCGACAGCTCAACGATACAGATGCCGAACTGCAGAACTCTGACAGGCGCCTTAAGAAGATGCGCGTGAGGCAATGGATCACTAACATGCTCAAGTACCTGCTGATAGGCACCATCCTGGCCATCATATCCGTTATACTGTACTTGAAGCTTACATAAATGCGCAATTATATAATTATAACAACGTCCCCATTGTGATAATTCTGATCTATGTATATAGTTTGCTACATCGCCCATTTTTCATTGTGTAATGAGCAACAAACTTTGCCTTTCGAGCATCAGATAGACTATTTTACCAGTGTCAGATTAAAATAGAAATGAACGGCTCATGCCCAGCAACAACTTGTACAATGCAGCCTTCTCAGCATCGTCCTCGTAGTTATGTGCTCTTTCTTTGCAATTTGCACTTGTATGAACACACCGTTCGTGTGTTGCAATCATTCAGACACGACTGGCACTTGTTTTTAGTTCATTTAAAGTGTCGCAGCATACAACTCTTAGTGAGGAATGCATACCGTCACAAGAAGGTTCACGAATAAATGGATCAGCAACCCACAATTTATCATCAGCATGTCTGTTTTCGGTTTCAAAATTGTACTTGATGAGTGTCCTTTCCTCGAGTAACAGGGGCTGTAACCGATGGCTTTTAAGCAGCATGTCTATATCTGGTATAAAACCTCGCACACAATAAATGTCCTCTCTAAATTCCTCATGTCCTTCGGTTTGAAATTTGATACGGACAAATGGGGCCGTTCGCACCACATTTTCGTGACCTCATATGATTTCGCGTTAGATACATCCTCGTATTGCTGGCATGTTGATGTCATATTTGAGTAAAGAGCTGACAGAGTCCGCGATGGATCAAAGTTTAGAGGTACACACATCTCCAACATGGTACGTACGCACAATTCCGTAGTCAATGGGATACCGTTTGTGTTCGCACTTTCCCATTGGACTGTTGCATTTTATTTCCGTGTTTAGTGATCTGCTACGCTGGGCGGTGTCTGAGAAGAGCAGGGATGCTAAGGTGAGGGTTATGGCGGCACGTGCCTGAGTCTTGCAAGCAGCAGTAACTCGGCTGTTATGGGGTGCTCAAGCGTGGGAAGTCGCATCCTTGTACCTACCTGCACATTTTAATGCGCCGGTGGCAAGGCGAGTACTTAGTACCTCTTAGATCAGGATGATAATGAGTCTCGAATGAATCGTTGGGCCTGGGAACGGAGTAGGCTCTTGACGTAAAGTATCCCGCTACGAGTTGGGCCGTCACAAGCTTATTTACAAGTAGTTAGAACAACCCAAAGATAAATCTCTGAATATGTTAAATATGCTCTCGTTGATGGCACGTATATCTATGATTTTCATGTTGAATGTACAGGCTAGCCTGGCAAGTATACGGGCTCACTTCTAGACTCTTAAATAAAATGCACGCGCCAATAATTGCCCACGCGTGCGCTCTTCTGCCTTCATCATAAGATAACTTTATTTTTAGTCGGTTTTTGGTCACTTCTTGGCTAGATCTAATCGTTCACTAGACATATACAAACGCCATGTATATATGCGTACATGTGTATACATAGTAAAAATACATATACGTATACATATATATGTATAGATACACATTATATACATATTTATAAATACATATATATGTATATAAATGTGTGTATGTGTGTGTGTGTGCGTGTGTGTGTGTGTGTGTATTGCGTGTGTGTGTGCGTGTGTATGT
>NW_014036747.1:0-3009 GCF_001186125.1 Sphaeroforma arctica JP610 | reverse complement strand
AATGTTATATGTATATTGTTATATATATTTGTATATGTATATATATATATTGTTATATGTAAGTATATGTGTATGTGTGTTTGTACGTACGTACGTTTGTATTAATGCATGTATGTATGTTCAGATGTGTGTATGTATGTATGTATGTATGTATGTATGTATGTATGGTGGGTCCTGGCGAGTCCCATCACATACAGAAGCCCCAACAATCCAATTCACAGCTTTTTTAAATCAGGACCAAAATCAAAGTGTATTTCCCCTAAAATTCAAATTATTGGATCAAGGGCAAGGTAGATATCGGGTACGAAAACACACTCTGCTTGGGAATTCAGGGCGTTGAGTGCATAGTATAGCCTTACCTTGTTGTTCAAAAGAGTAGATGTGCACTCGACTTCCCGAACTACCGGCATCGAATATGACACCATATCTGTTCAGTGAGGGATGCAACAGGTATGATATTAAGACACTAGTGTGATTCTGAACACTAGATGATCACAGTCTTCTATCGGGTAGGATTCGACAGTACTTGCCACTCACGACATAAACCAGGACGGCCCGTGTGCTTTATATGTTCATAGGAGGTTAGTAGGCGGTCGCCTATCGTCCCCATATACAATAACTTACATATGTGTAGGTGAATTATCCACATCAGCTTCCTGCAATACCGCTTGCCGTACGAGATAACCAAGCACCAACCCCAATCCGAGCACCCAGTTATTACAATTAATAAAATTAAAATAAAGATCCGTACAAGCACTGCGAACAAGGCTACGTGACGGTCTATTCCACACGTATAGATTGTACCTACTCTATTCCACACGTATAGATTGTACCTACTCTATTCCACACGTATAGATTGTACCTACTGCGCCACCCTGGAGAGCAAGAGACTGGGCCGGACATGGGCCCAGCACCAACGCATTTGTGCCATATATCCATTCACATTGGAATGATTGCGTATACGTATAAACACCAATGGTGGAGCACAGGTACGCGCGTGTGTTGGAAACAGCATTCAGTATACACACGACTGTGGACAACCCCGATCCCTTTCACGATTAAAGGCCCTGTGGCATGTAGCTTTGTAGGCAAGAATGCTCTCGTCGCATTGGGGAAGTATTATAAACCCCCTCCTGCACAAATCTGATTCAAAACCCGCGACTTTTGTGCCAAAAAAATAAATAAAGCAGAATACTCTACACCTCTGCGTTTTACATGGTCAACGATGTGTATTTACCTGTTCGCCAACTGCCACATATACGCAAAAAACAAAACAACCCCCCACCCCCGTCTCTCTCGGTCGAACACCCAGTTTGAGAAAGATAAACACCATCCAATTACCGACAAGGGACTTGTGAGGCACAACTCACTATCGCAACACCTCCGCGCCACTCGGAACTTTATGCACACACACACACAACCCGTCTAGTGCAGAGGGATATGCCGCATACTTACTTGAGATGGCTGTCGTCGTTTGCTGCCTGTATGGTGTGGGTGTGCCAGACATAGAAAGACCATTAGATAGAGCGATCGAAGAGCTCAAGGTAACGATAGCCAGTGTGTAGCACGGTTTAACGTGGTGATGTACGATACCCAACTTAAAACGGTGATCAGACAAACGAAGGATGCTGACGTCATTGCTTTCTATTTATAGAAGCACCAGCCGCTAGAACTCGGTTATCGTGTCACCCGCTGGCCGCACATTCCAAACATTTCGCGAACAGATATGAAATACACACCACGAGTACAACATACAGACGCACTTGATCGAGAAGTGAGTATCTGACACGCGCAGACACGTAGATTGAAAGAGCCCGGTAGAACTTACCCACACTCACACACAGATGAGTCACCTGTGTCACATGTGTCATATGTGTCACAAGTGACATACGTGTCACATGTGTCATATGAGTTACATTTGTCATATGAGTTAAATGTGTCATATGTGTCACATGTGTCTATATGTGTCACATGTGGGAACCGCATGTATATCCAATAGGCACTCAAAGTTAGGTATTCCTGGCCAACAACTCTGTCCCATTTGATCGTTGGGCCGATACCAGCCCAGGTGTGCAGTACTTACGCTTGCCATCTCCAACACATACACACATAACATGCAAACCACGCAATACAAAGAAACTTATGAGGGTACAATAATAAGCTAAATTGGATAGGAATATCCATACTGCCTTGGTGGTCAAATCGATGTCTGCCTAGTCAACAACGAGAGTATTCCCCCTTCCCTTCCACACCCACATAATGATAGTGCATCTAAAGTAGCGTACAAGTGTACAATACACAACCTATCGTGCAGCCTACCACATTGATCGCTGGGTCTATGTTTGAAGAGCCTATGTAGAGGTATCCAACACAGAACATGAAGGCCAGGGCTAGGCCAATGCTCCAGTAATTCAATCGAACCGGCATGCCGAATCTATTCGCACTCCCGTAGGTCGCTGGAGGGTTTGCAAGTACAAATGATCAAACCGTTTAATATACTCAAGTACGATACTTTGTGATATAAAATCATGAACGAGTGTTACCCTCAGATGCTTGTGTGCGTTCTTATCGGACACCGATTATGGCTGTAGGTCAATGCAATCTACTGACATGCGTAAACCGAGTCCTTCTGCAAAAAAGACAATATACACCTGTATGCGGGGAGTGAATGTGGAACGCCTTTATCACTCACTGGCAAAAGGTCATAATACAAAAAAACCTATTATCAGTATATACGACAGAAAATCTGACAAAACCTGCAACAGTAAAACTATGCACCGAAATTCTGACGTGAGAACATGAACAGCAACCATGAACGCAGATACATTTATATAAATGTGTATACCAATAAGAAACATATACAATAACAATTACGTATTATATATATATATATTTTTATAAATATGTATCTATATATGTAAATATGTATATATGTATATATGTATATATATATATATATATATATATATATATATATATATATATATATATATATATATATATATATAT
>NW_014036748.1:0-3009 GCF_001186125.1 Sphaeroforma arctica JP610 | reverse complement strand
ATATATATTATAATATATATGGCATGGTTTCACCATATACATGTACATGTACATATACCATGTGTGTTTTATGTATATTTATATATATATATATATAAATACATTAGAATGGTAGTATTTGCATACGTATTTGCGAGTGTGTGCGAATGCTTTCTACCATATGCACATGAAATAAAACGATAGTATTTTCGCACTATTGCACATGCGACTTGGTAGTTTGTATTATAATATAGATATCCAAACATGTTATCGCAGTTTCATGCTTAGTTATGCAGATTATTCATATTTTGCTATAGGCCAAATGTACGTGACCGTTCATGGTTGTGTACGTGGTCGTTCGTTCATGAATAAGCACATACAACATACGCTTTGGCGAAAATCTCATATGAATGTATCTTTGAGTAATACCTTATCTGCGTATTAAATCTACATAGCTATACATATCGAATATATTAGCTCATGTACATGCACTGGAGGGAAAGTATGTTTAGTGATTTCCCTGCACAGTCTTGGCTGGATGTATTTGTAATGAATGAATACATGTTCACCACATGTTTGTGCAATGCTTATAGCACTGTTATATCATAATACACTTTGGTGCTCCTGTGTAATCTGAACTTGAACACAGTGTCCTGATCACGAGATATTGTATACCTAGTCATAGTGATATCTTGAGAGTTTGTATCCCGCATGTTTTCGACGGTGGTTGTGAGTCTTGCCTTGTCTCACAGTGTGATACTGTCCATCAGGATGACATTAAATGATTGGCAAGTTTGTAAAGTTGATTGTCTGCATGCGGAAGGTACACTGCGTGATCTATCATGCCTAGTAGTATTAAATCCTTCTGTATCTTCTGCTGTAAACAAAATGCAGATAAATCACTACATCAGCACCCAGCTAAACTCCCTAGTGCTCTTCTATGTGCTTCTTCAAATTTTAAAGCACATGTAAGCATCTTGATAATGTTTCTGATTTATTCCTAATTGTTCTTCGCCACACAGAATCTTCGGGATGTTCATGCTCGTGATGGAAGCACCTTTCATCTGGAAGGTCACGGGCGTTACTGAGCAGATCAACAAACTCTTCTCGTCGTTGTGGATGAAGGCTGTGGTGTATGCGCTGTTCCCGTTGTTCGGCTTCATCTGCTTTGGTGTAACCACGCTGGTGGGTATGATTCTCATCTGGACTGTGGCCGCGTGTTACATCTCACTATTCTTGGCCTATAGGAAGGCGAAGAATGCGAATGCCATGCAGAACGCTATCCACATGCAAGGCACAGATCAAGACCACTTCGTGGCCCAAGGCGGTTCCAGGGTATAGTAAAAACCCGTTTATTAAACCTTTGTATTGCTCCCCACAATCATCAATAAATTGCTCCTGTTATACATGCTCGTTTGGTGCTTTGCCTGCTGCCGAGTGCATATGCAAGGATACGTTCTCTCTCTCACTCTTCTCCCCTCCAATTCTCACATTTTTTTTTAATACGCTCCCAAGGTCTATTAGTGTCTGCCATATAGGCTACGCGATTACCTACACGGATTTGACTAGTATCAGCTTTTCAGTAAAAGCTGTCACTATACACCGGGCCAATCATATCCAATCCCGTACTTTCCGCGAGCGTACTATCTGGATTTTGGCATTGATATACACTTGCAAGGTGAGGAATCTACTCCTTCTTTGTATCCTTCTTGTGGTACGTTTTGTTATTGAAGTTGATGAACAACAACAAAAACGATGCATTGGTGAAGAAACTAAAAATGTAGGCCTCCATCCCTACACATCCATGCTGGAAGTGATAGTATAAATATGGCACGGAGAGGACAAAACTAGTGATGAACTGGACGATTTGGAGCTTCGTGATGTAGCGCTTAAACCACACATTGATTTTGAGTGTGGCACAGAAATAGTACCAGTACATGAAGATATGCACAAATGTGTTGAACATCATACCTATACTAGCGTAAGTTAGCCTGTGAAAGGAGAAGGAAAATGAATTTAGTATCGAAATCATCACAAAGTACCCAAATCACGTTTACCAACCTTCGCCCAAAACCTTTCCACCCAGCCAGTCTCGAGTGTGCGCTTTGCCCGGAAGACACTGTTCTCAGCTGCACGCAAGGAACTTATAACTGCGTGAACGCAGTTCTGTAAACGATGGAGTATGCACAAGCTACCCGCGGTTGAGAAAATATTAATCGTAACAACGTGATTAACAGCAACAGATACATACTTAAAGCGGATCCATAGCCAGACCTGGATGATAACAATGGAATGATGATACCAGTGTAAAAAGATGGGTTTCCTGGCCTTCAGACAGAGTATCATTGTGTCTAGCAGCTCGTAGAACTTGCTCACTGTACAAAGGTAGGTGTATAGCTTGTCATATAAATGTAGCACACCAAAATCTTCCGGAATACAAAATCGGATGTCACCAAAATTTCTTTAAAGCGAAGATTCAATGTATTCACACATGGGACATAATTGCACATAAGCCGATCTAAAGTATCGAACTCGCATTCACGATTGAACTCCATACTGCTTTCGTGGGTCGCACATACCATAGTAAATGTACATGTGGAAAAATAACAGGTTTAAATCCGCACGCTTCGGATCATTCGCTTGTGCCTCTGTCAAACAGAATGCTTCCTGGTATGGTTGGGGTCGAAAGGATGCATGAATTCAATCTAAAATCATGAATAATTCGAACGATGTAAACACTAGTGTCAAGTGAAGTCTACAATTGATCGTGTGCAAACTTGGAGTTGGGCAATAGCTATCCATTCAAAAGAAACAAAAACATGCGGCTATTAACATATGGGCACGCATCGCAAGTATATATATATATGTGAGTTTATATATATATATATATGTGAGTTTATATATATATATATGTGAGTTTAAATATATATAAATGTGAGTTTATAAATATATCTGAATATATATATATCTATAAATATATACATATACATATATACGTATATACATACATATATACATACATACATACAT